>NC_039367.1:118459798-118508721 GCF_003573695.1 Papaver somniferum
AAAAAAAAAAAAAAAATCAAAACGAACGGTGCTTGATATTTGATTCACAGAGACTAACAATCGCCTGCATAATCAAAACGGTAAGAAAAATCGAAACACAATGAGATAAATCAAGAGAAACAATAATAGAAGAAAGACATAGTCGTGATGCGTATAGAAGAAGTATAAGTTAGGGTTTGGTAGTCATCACCTACCTAATGATAACTGTGTACAAGAAATACTGGGGGAGAACCAAGAAGAACGGCGGAGAAAAATAGAGAGTAAAAAGAAGAGGGAGAGGCGATGAAAAAAGACATTAGGGTTTAGATAAAATTTTATACGCCAAAGTCGTGGGATAAAAAGAATTAGAGAAGTGGTGTTGAAAATGTGTAAAATTGGTGGTGGAAAAAATTCAAAAATTCTTATTGGTTGAAATATATTCCGGTGGGGTCGGAAACTCTAGGAAGAGAGCTTTGTTCAGCTTTTAACCACAACAGAATAAATTCACCTGAAATCATATTATTAATTGATTAATGTGCTCGGCCCTTGAACCATGGTTCACTGCTACACAAGACCAAGGCAGAATTGCAATGTTTCTCGGACACAATTCTTGCTCATTTCTCGGCTCAGGCAATGTTGCCAACATCCTGAACTTATGGCTATGACCGGCAGAAGCTCCTCACCCAAATCACTTGTTTCTCCTCTCTTTCTCGAGCCAAGGTTGTTAACTTAAACCACCACCAGTACCTTGCTTTTCTTCATTTCAACTCCTAAAAGAGCACTTAATCTGTCGAGAATAACCACCGATCATTGTAACCCCTTATGTGAACACCCATGGCTGGTGACTGGAAATTGGTGGATGGACTAATCTTTCAGGCGTTTTCTCAAGCACTAAGTGTGCATATTCTGGTCGTGAAGGGATATAAGCATGATGCTGACTTACAATCCCATTATATCTCCTTCCCTGCAATTTCATTTCAAATATCCAACAAAACCATTCTTATAAACCACCTGAAACTATGCGAAGCATCTGAATCTCTTCTCAAACTCAATGAAAGCAATGTCTTCTTCTTGGCTGTTTTCACAGTGATTTATATCCCCAAAACTATCAAAGATTCAGATTCTATCCAAAGCTCATCTTCCTAAATAGTTGTAACTTGCAACACTCATCATAATCACATCCATTTAATACCTTCAGATGGATGACAGAGCTCTCTTTCTTCCATGTAGTTTCTCGGCTGCAAACCTGAATTCACCAAAACCAAATACTGTAGATTCCACCCAAACTCTGTTTTCATCTCGGCATCAATTACTTGTCCTAATTCTTCGCAACAACACCGATCAGACCAAGGCTCCGGTGGTAAGACTTTGGCAATGGCTCTTGTTCTTTGTTCCGTGAAAAGCAACTGGACTTGGGTGTTTACTCCTGGTTTTTACGTTATAAAAAAGGAGGTGTCCCTTAACGAACTGCAGTCTCTCTTTAGCAATCTCCATTTAGATTCAGATGGTTGCCCTGAGTAATAAGTTCCTGGTGCTCCGGTAACCTGTTTTGACCCTCTGAAGCCATGGTGCTTCTGTACTTCAACTCCGCCAACGCCCAATGTCTCCGAGCAATGAATTAAGCTCATATTTTCCTTCTTTCTTGTCGCATGACTCCAAAATACCTACAAAAAGCAAACACAACGTAATATAAAAATATGCAAGAGAAATAACTAAGAAAAACATAAAAAATCGATATTCAGTTGATGTATTTTAGGCTCCTATCAAACTCCCCCACACTTAATCTTTGCTAGTCCTCCAGCAAACAAAACAAAACCAAAATACAACAACTCTGTTTCGTCAAGGATACGGTTACACTTAGCACGTATAACAAGCCTTTAAATCCCTAGGTGTCCCTAGTGGACGAGCTTTAGTCTCGTGAAGGTTTATAAGAGGTGTACCTACAAAACCTTTTACTCCAAATTCCAACTACCTGTGAAGAGAATCTATGAACGAATCCAATATGATTGCAAGAGGAAGTACCCAGTTGCAAATCTAATTCATATGTAAGTAACAAATCTCTACTCAGAATGTCGAACAAACCAGAATACTCGAAATCTAACTAAGCACAATCACACATGAATAAATTAAGAAGATGGATATAGAGATAGATGGTTGTGATGTTGACTAAAGTGAATGGTGTTTCCCATATTTGTCTAAAGGTCACTGCCAAGATGAACCTACAAATCCTAATGGATTGAGATACTGGTCTGAAGTCTAATATCGACTCCACTGGCATATACACGGGAACCAGCGGTCGACAATCTTAATTCTAGATCAACTCAGTTGGCATATACAAGGGAACCAGTGGTCGATTTATTAATCAAACAATAATAAAATAACTTTCTTTGTCTTTTTTTTTATTCCTTTTTTTTCTTTTTGAATCGACAACATGATTAGATCTTTTGGATCCAAGCGCATGCTTCTTGTCAGCAGATTACATGGTAATTCCCATGGATCCTGCATTCCACGCTTATTTAGGCAACAGAGACAGGGAGAACACACACATATTGCTATCCAAGTGTCAATCTATTTTTTTTTCTTTTTTTTTTCTTTTTTTTTCATGTATATATACTCCGATTGGTCTAATTGGTCAGGTCTTTTTTTATTACTAACTCAATCCTCTATTTCATCCTAGCAGTAATAACAATTCGATGTTAGTGCCTCACCAAATCACTTAGAGAAACAAAAAGTTCGCAAAAAATAAAAACAGAAGGTGATATGGTGACGATTCCGAGATATGGTAACAACTATCATGTTATTGGTAACACTTGATCTCTGTCCTTTTGACTCTATTTTTGGGTTTCTCAACTCCTACAACCAAGATGTTTCCGTCCACTAATATTTTTTGGTGTCATCCTGAAGGCACAAGTTTCTAGATTTTGAAATTTATCATGCAATTATTTTTTTATTTTTATTTTTATTTTTTTTAAACTAAAGGCATCAAACTCTACAAATTATATACAAATTACATAAACTGATACTCCAACTCATATCTATTTCTAAACAATAGAGGATAAACACTAAAACAAGCTATTTAGTTGGCATATGATCCCAACTCATCCAATATATACCTCATCGTCAAGAAAAAATGCCATCTACTTAGAAAGGCTAGTGTTTATTCTAAATTGTTCAAAAATCTCTAAAAGTTGGAGTTTTGTAAACGTCAATTTTTTTCTTATGGAACCCTACCCCCACACTTAAATCAAACATTGTCCTCAATATTTTAAACCATTGCAAAAATAATAAGAGGAATACTTGAAAAAGACAAGGAAGTAAGAATTGAAATTGTGCACCTGATTGATGTATACAAGAAACATTCAAAATAGACTCCCCATATATCAACAATCTGAAAAATTTGAGGATCCACCCACAAAACAATATGCATATACAACAAAGGATTCACAAGAATATTATCAAATAGTGGGAAAAGTGAAATTATCATCCCACGAAAGTTACCCCCACACTTAGTCTTTTATACACTCGGAAGTGTATACAAAACATAAGTGGAAAGAACTTATATTGATTCTCCTTGGAAAACCTGCATGGTGTTAGACTCAAACACATATGGTGGATACTTGGAAGCAAGAAATTCGGATAATACTTTTGAAGCACACAATTCCAGCCCCAGATGAGGTATTTTCCTAAAATATGGATTACCAACTCTATGAGAAACTACTTCAAGTTTGGGAGGATCATTATTAGATGGAGATTCACATAAAGGGTTAGGCAAACCTTGCGAAATCTCTTGTATCACGGGATCCTCGGTACTGTTGGACACTTCCATTCTCACATCACAAGTATCATCATTCTCACTCAAACTCCTGTTAAGAAATTCATTGGTTTCTTCTATAACCAAGTCCTCCTCATTGGAAAAGAAATTAGAATTTTTCATAAGCAAATTATCGTAATCCTTACGTTCTTCACAAGTTGACTTCTCATTCAAAATATCCACTATCTCTGAATTTGGGGTGCATAAAGAAGTCATAATCATCATCGCTCTCATACACGACATAAGTCTTACCATCAATAATTGTAGTGTTTCTAGACTCAACTTCTTCATTTTGAATAGGAGAATGATCATTATGATCATGAGTTGATTTAGTAGTACCGTCATTATCAATATTTTCCAAAGGTTCATCATCCTAGGAATTTTCTTCTTGGGGCTCTTCTCCATTATCAACATGACGGTTAACCTCCATATGTATGGCCCTAGAAATTGCTTGAAGATTCTCTTCCGTTGCTCCCTCTTCTTCCAACTGCTCATATTGTTTAAAGAGTTTCTTTATGTTGACACGTTTCCCTCTACTACTCACAATAGGTTCTTTAAACCACGTCTCTTCCCGTTGAATAGGTGAAAGATCATAAGTACGATCCGGAACAGGTGTAAATACACTATCATATGTTTCACTTGGTACGAAACTCTGCACGTTAGGAGTTGAGTTAATCTGGTTCCATGTACGTCGCAAATCCTTGAATTCCTCAAACATCTGCATGAAACTAGATTGGAACACATTATAAGTATAACTATCCCCCCATCCTTGTGATTGTTCATCATATCCATAAGATTGGTTTTGGTTATATCCCAAGTATGGTTGGAAGTCATAAGAATAAGGTTGAGAGTTAAACCGATCACCATAGTATGCAAGGTCTTGTGAACCATATGCATTACTCTCAAAAGGATTCATCTTGAAAAAATACTTATGCACACAACTAGTTTAGAGACTTACCTCTTGTTCCAATTGTGCACACGCAACAAGAATGACTTTTTTTTTTGTACCTGAAAATAAGATTCTTAAAAGATAAATTAGTAAAATCTTATAATGAAAAAAATACAAAATCAGAAAATTAAATAACAATTCAAACTTCCGACTGCTCCCCGACAGCGGCGCCAATTTTGACGAGGTGTCGAACTTGCAAAAATAAATTCCTTACTTCTCTTTAAACTAACTAGTAGTGTACGGATAAGCAGGTTCGATCCTAAGGGATAGTTGAGTCAAAATTGTCTATTCAATTTCCGAATGCGAATAATGCAAGACAAAATATCAATGCAAGTATGAGGATGATAATGATCAAAGACTCTTTCTCGGTCACAAAACATGAATCTTATTGATATAGCCAGTTTCTGCAAAGTACCTTGTTACTAACAACCCTAGAATAATTAGTACGCTCAACTATTCTGTTATTATTGTTAGAGCATTGCTCGGTCGAACTCGCATGCATTGCTATCTCAAGCATGTTTGTCAATATTAGTGATCAAAACTATAAGTATTGATTACTAGCCTATTAGAGCTAAGGTCTTGGATTAGGATAGAAAGTATAGTTGAGATCAAGACTCCATGGAAATCATCATACAAGACTACTCAAGGAACTGGTGGATCTTCATCGACTAAAAGGTATGTGGAGACTTGAACTTATCTGTCACTCAAAAGTCTATTTACTCTATCTCCTACTCTTGAGACAAAAGTCGTTTTGATATATAGACTTTCATTATACACATTTGCTATTTCGAGCCGAGTTTATATCGCCTATATTTTTCTCTGAATGTGTGTTGGTAAGCTTTCGCTTTAGCCGAATTCATCTTTACCAAGTGACGAAAGTCATGTTATGTTTCAATCACTTTGAAAATATCTCTGACGAAAAATGGTCTGTGAATAATGGCTATATAACGTTCTCTGAGAATGTTTCAATGATTGAACTGAGATTTTAGATTACATAACCATTGGTAGGATATAAGCATTGTTGTGGAATCACATATATGTATAAGTCCTTATTCCTTAAACCAAAGTTTGCGAACTTTGTTGATCAAGAGAAATGAAATTGGCGTGAGCCAAGTCCGTGAACTCAGTCCGCGAACTTGCGGAACTTCTCAGCCCGAGATTTTCTGCTGGAGTTTGTGTACTCCTTCCATGAGCTTAAGTCCGCGAACCCAGTCCGCGAACTTGAGAAGGTTATATCTAAAGTCGGTTGTTCTTGAACTAATGTTTAAATAAACTAAGGAATGCTTTTGCAAACCGTGGCTATAAAGTTCATGAACCGATTCGAGTGAATCAAACCGATTTTGCTTCAATTGTATCTTGTGTAGTTATATAAGATTTCCTTGCAATTGAACAACTCTCTAACTAGTTCATTTGAGTCATTTGAACTAGTTATGGTGAAGAAGAATAAGATTGATATGAGAGTAATCATATGGCTAACCATTTGGTTGAGTTGTTGAACCAACAAATGTTAATGTTTGGGTACAGTTCATAAACCCAAAATTGGACATTTCATTTGTGTGTGACAAGCTAAGTTTTCGATCTAACGGTTGAGAAATATTAGCTTGAATCTAATCAGGTTTTCATCTAACGGTGAATATTGAATGCTTTGTTACTAAGCTAACATTGATTGCTAACCCTGATTTGAAAGTGTATATAAGGGAGAACTCTAGTAACTAGGAAACCTAATCCCACACATTCTGTGTGATACTAGTTGTGCTAAGCTAGAGTCGATTCTCCTTTAACCTTTGGTTTCTTCTTCTAAACCAGGTTAACCACTTAAAGACTTCATTGGGATTGTGAAGCCAGACCGATACTACTTTTATCGTAGTTGTGTGATCTGATCTTGCATCTTCTGTCGTACGAGTACAATTGAAATAATTGGCTTGAGATTTTATATCTCCGATAGGCAAAATAGAAAAGTAATCACAAACAAACTTCGTCTCATCGTTTGTGATTCCGCAATATCTTTTTCGCTGCGTCGATTAAGATTATTGTGAGGTGATTGGTTCCTGTTCACCTTGATTTATCAAAAGACGGAACAAAACTCATAGGTATATTCATGGGAGACGGATTTATGTATTACGTAGACTTTTCTGTGTGATACAGATTTGTTTATTAAAGTCTTCGACTTCGGGTCGTAGCAACTCTTAGTTGTGGGTGAGATCAGCTAAGGGAATCAAGTGCGCAGTATCCTGCTGGGATCAGAGGCGTAGGAGCATAACTGTACCTTGGATCAGTGTGAGGTTGATTGGGGTTCAACTATAGTCCAGACCGAAGTTAGTTTGGAGTAGGCTAGTGTCTGTAGCGACTTAATACAGTGTGTGTGTTCAATCTGGACTAGGTCGCGGGGTTTTTCTGCATTTGTAAATTCCTCGTTAACAAAATTTTTGGTATCTGTGTTATTTCTATTCCGCATTATATTTGTGTATATAATTAAAATATCACAGGTTGTGCATTGTTCAATCAATTAGAATATCCGAACTTTTTGGTTGTTGATTTAAATTGATTGACACTTGGATATTGGTCTTTGGTACCATCCAAGTTATCTCTCTTTGATAAAGACTCGCAGATTTCTATTTGCTTGAGTAAAGATCAAATCGAGAGATTGAGATATAAACTTGTTGATATACTTTTAATTGATTGAGTCTTGTTGATTCTCTAGAAAGTATATTAGAGTTTGTCCATACAGATTGCTAAGCGAAATATTTGGCGTGGTTGTTAGACCCCCACTTTTTCAATTGGTATCATAGCAGGCAAGCACGTTCAAGACCTCACAAGTTTGTGTTTGTAACGATCTGACTCTATGGACAGAGGTGCTATCTCTATTAACGTACCACCAGTCTTCGATGGCTCTAATTACTTATGGTGGAAAACTGTTATGCGAGCTTTTCTTCAAGCGCGTGATTTTCAATCATGGTATATGTTGTTAATGGCTATGATCCTCCCGTTGTGGCAGTTGGAGATGTAAACGTTCCCAAACCTATTGGTGAATACACCCCTGCTGAGATACTTGCTACAAAGAAAAACTTCGACGGTTTAAATGCGATCATACATGCCATTACCCCAAATCTTCAGCACCATGTGACTAATTGCACTAAGTCGCAAGAAGCTTGGGATATCTTGGAAACCGTATTCGAAGGTAACTCCAGTGAAAAGGAAGCTAGGCTTCAAAACCTTAATTCCGATTAGGAAAACCTTCGTATGGCAGATGAAGAAACATTTGATGAGTTTAATCACAAAGTGTCTGAAATTGTTAATGCATCTTTTGCATTGGATAAGACTATTCCTGAAAAGGACATTGTGATGAAAATTCTCAGATCGCTGCCATCTAGATACGATTCTAAGAAGCATGCCATTGTTGAGGGAAACAACCTTGATAATCTTTCCAGAAATACGTTGGTTGGGAAGCTTAAGATCTTTGATCACGAACATTCATCCAAAACTAAGGATGTTGCGTTCAAAGCACAAAAGGATACTAAATTACTTGATAAGAGTAAAAAAGTGTATATCTCTGAAGATGATCATTCTGAGACAGATTTATCAGATGAAGATCTTGGCAAGTCAGTCTCGATGATCACAAGACAGTTTAGAGATCTTCTGTTGAAGAGAAGTAAACGGTTCTCCAGAGATAAGCCTAAAGCATCAGTTAAACCTCATAATCGTATTCCTCCTAAAAACAGGGAAACAGATGAAACTGATGATGAGGATATGCCTCAGCGGTTTAAGTGTAAAGGATTTGGTCATTTTGCAAACGAGTGCCCAAATCGTAGAAAATACACTGGGAACAAAGGTCTTGCTGCAACTCTTGATGAAATGTCTGACAGCTATGATTCCAATGAAGACGAGAAATCAAGTGTTGTGCTTCTTGGTGAAAATATTGATTTTGATAACTGCAGCAATACATATATCAATTTCAATATTCTTTTAGAAGATAATCCAACTAATCTGGAAGAAAAAATTGACCAATTTCTTGGAAACTCTATTTGCAATATTTCAGGTTCCACCTGTAGATGGTGGATTTTCGACAAGGGATAAAATCGTAAACTCATAATTATACAAAGCTCTGATCCAGCAATCATACGTGAGTATTGAGACACGGGTCTCTCATCGAATTCTCAAAGGAGAGTACTTTCTCTCAGAGTACATGTAGATATGTAGTCTCACGACTGGACAACGGCATATCTCATGAATACTGAACACTTTCAGTGATTATTTCTATATAGTATCACGAGATGGACGGCTCCTAGACAGCTTGCTCTGCTAGTATAGAGCGATAACGTCTTCAGGAACAAACAACGAGTTTACCCTGACTATATAAAGGATATGACTTACCGACAAGCTCATATCGGGATAATTAATGCTCCTAGACAGCTTGTTATGCTAGTATAGAGCCACAAAGTTAATTATTCCTAATTAAGATTAATTTTGCCATGACATTCACTACTGAATTCCCATAATAATCTATTATTGTTCCTATTCCATGGTCGAATCCACGACTGGTCCCATGGAATGGCAATAACAATTGCTCATATTCCATGGTCGAATCCACGACTGGTCCCATGGAATGGCAATAAATAGTTGTTCTGATTCTATGATCGAATCCACGGCTTGATCTCATAGAATAAAAATAACTATATTATCTCATTACTCCGATTTCATATCGAATCCACAACTGGTCTCATAAATGGTAATAGATAAATCTTAATTACTCCGATTCAATGGTCGAATCTACGATCCCATGGAATGGTAATGCTCATTTTATTATTCCGAATTCTTAGTCGAATCCTCAGTTGATCTTATGAATTAATAGTAAACATCTTATTACTCAGTTTTGTGAATTATTCTCCACCGAATTCCACAATTAGTAATAAACAATCAACAACCGGTCGTCTGAGCTACCTCTAAGTAAGCCCCGATTCAAATGGTGAAGGTGTATTCAACGACGATACACTAACAGTCACCGCAGGAACGAGTATTTCAAAATACAACGAAACGATGAACCTATGCAAAATAGGGAAGAAAATAATAAATAATTAAAAATACTGACCAGGGTGCTGGGAGCACGGACACACGACCGACCGACAGTGTCGTGGTCAATCCTGCGCCAGTTTTATATTTTTAATGCATTTTTATTATTTTCCATGATTTGATGAATATTCTCTCATTTTATCAAATCTCCTTCGTCTCGAGGAAACTCCTCGGTTTCATGGTATTTTCATAAATTCGTAAAAAATAATATAAAATTAAGGAAAGAAGTGTGGGGCGTGACCGTTGGCCAACGAGCCATGGCTTGGTCCCAGCCGGCCCCACACCTCACGGTTCCTCATTATTTTATTATTATTATTATTTCTCTAATTTCATGAAAAAACTCCTTGATTTCATGGTATTTTGCACAAATCATCAAATAATAAATAAAATTATGAAATCTTGTGGGACCGGGCCAGTAGCCGGCCGGCCATACCCTAGCCGATCCCACACTCCCCTTGTTTTATTATTTTATTTTATTTTTCCTTTAATTCATCAAATTCTTTGATTTCATGGTATTTCTCTCAAATTAGGAAAAATTCCCTCAAATCATGAAAAATACTTAAAAAATATAAAAAAAATTATGAAAACTCGTGGGACCGGGCCCCTAGCCGGCCGACCACGCCCCCACGGTCCCACACGCCGTGTTTTTATTATTTTAATATTTTTTGCTTCCTTGAACTCATGAAAACTCCTTCAATTCATGGAAACTCCCTAAATTCATCAAATTTCTTAAAATTCATGAATTCTTCATAAAATCATCAAAAATATTATAAAATTAAGGAAAATGGCATCACGGGACCATGGTCACGACCGTCCGACCATGCCTTGGCCTCGGCGGTCCCACGCCTCCTTATTCCTTATTTTATAATTATTTTCCATCATCTCATGGTGTTTTCCCTCAGTTTCGTCGAAATCCTAATTTTGGCATATTTTCTCGAATGGATGCTCAATTGCACGCCATAAAATATCAAAATTCTCAGGCCTGAGACGCTTACGCCATGGGGACATGAGCACGCTATCTTGACCGAGCAAGATTGGCTCTTTGGCTTACAGAAGCCGGTCCCATCAAGTTTCACAGTTTTGACCTAATTTGCACAATTGCACGTATTAGGTCCAAGACTCTTCCAAACACTTTGGATTTTCATGAAGTAATCATCAGGCGGTCACGTGACTACCCAGAGCCGGTTTCATGACCCCATGGTCGGTCCCTCACCCCGTCATAATTAATTAGGTTTTCTCACCTAAGGCTCAGACGAGCATTTTCGAATAAATGATTAAACCAGCATTTAATCATTCTTTCACCAACAAATCGTCAACTCTTCAGTAGTTCTTTGTATTTGCTCACGTGAGCATATGGATACTACATGGCTGATCCACGGTCCCACGTAGTCGCTCCCTCCTTCGTCCCATGGTTAAACTTCTGACGAACCATGAATTGATCATCAATTGATCAAATTAGGGTTTCTGAATCCAAGGATGATCATTCCATATTCTAACCTTAATAATTTTATGACGACCTCATGGTCATTAATTTTATTAATTATGCTTGGTTCAACGACCAGTATTCTAATTAATATTTTTGGTACGGTGCCAATAATCCATCAGATGAGCAACACATGCTCAGACGATCAAATATTCAAAAATTCATCACATGAGCAACACTTGCTCAGATGATAAATATTTGCTCAAACCAAGGAATATTGGTTCAACAATCAATATTCAACGATCCATCGAATGAGCAATACTTGCTCACTTCATCGTAAGAACTATACCTCTGTCTCATGACATGTTCAATTAATGAGTTTCAGAACATCATGTTCAACTCAGCAACTACATGGACTCATCGTCCCATCAAACCACGAAGTCATCAATTGACTAACATACCACGAGACATCAATCATGTCACTTTGGGGGGATATCACTTAGAGTTTTGGTATGGCGGTCTATGGCACGTGTGTTCAAACACACGATGGAATGTGAGCAAGTCGTGCAATCAGTTGAAGGAATTCACGAGGTAGTGGGTGGAAAATCGACCAAATCACCACACGTTGAGCAACTGGTTTCAAACACGATCTCCACTTCCTCACTCCTTGATTCCATCAACTGTCACACTTCATGGGGTCATGGTGTCTAAAATTCCAGCAATATAAATAAGTCTCTGAATCATGATTGAAGGATCAGCATCAACAGTATCATCAATCTCACGTCTCATCGACAACACGAGATCATCAACTCATCAATTGAGCAACTACCCTCAATTGAGCAATTTCAATCATTCAGAGCTTATCATATTCAAAATTCACACACCCACAATCTTTGATTACCATTGATTCCACACATTTTGCAGCTTCCCTCCTACAGATCAACCCATCCTTTCTTGTGACCGAATTTACTCTAGAACGATCATTGTCTTGATTTAGGCAGGAGTACTACAGATTGATCTCTCAAATCTAAAGCACCCCCTTTGCAGAGGTGCATCTGTGTGAGGTTTAACATTTCGCTCGGTTCGAGGAGTCTCTTCCATACGGTCGTCTCCTCAATTCCTTAAAAACCAGCAAATCGTTGTTCCCCATCTACAGATTGGAGACCACAGTGGGAGATTAATCTCTTGGTTGAAATCTCAAGATTTCACAAGATGGTTGATCTTAGGTCACGCACGATCACAGATCCTAACATAAATGATGCTAACACTATCAACGACACTAATGATGATATTTCAGAAACCATTCCTGCTTCCAACAATGGCGGTGGTGTCACTCCTCATCAGACTGGAGCACATCCCATGTTTGATCGTTCCCCTGAGGAAATCAGAGAAAACCCACCTACCATTGCTGATCTCATCAAAGTGCAAGAGACTCTTGCAAAGAATCAAACCGATATGGCTACAACACAGAAGGAGCTATTTAATCAACCGAAGGCTCTCACTGATACAATGTCAGGGAAGATCCAAGGAAAAGGAAAAGAGAAGGAAAAATCCTGAGACGTTGATCCTGAGGTAATTTCGATTCATACTAAGATGATGATGAAGTCCGCAAAGCTGCAGACGATCCATCGGCGAAGGAGTCATCAAACTTCACCACTCGGGAGGATTTAGAACGCCTTCTAGAGAACCGTGGAAAGGACAAGACCCCACATGTCCATCGTCACCAACCTCCATACCCTGCTGCTACGTAGAGGATTCCTCTTCCAAAAGGTTATATCTCTCAAACCTTTACTTTGTACGACGGAACCGGCAATGCTCGGGAACATGTTTCTCGGTTCCTGGAAGCTTTGGGTGAACATGAGCACAACCATGTTGTTCGCCTCAATTTTCAAAATCCTTGAAAGGGAGAGCATACACCTGGTACAACAACATCGCACCAGGAACTATCAACGGTTGGGGAGAAATGGTTAATGCTTTCTACAGGAAGTATTTCTTCTTTTCAGAGCAAATTACCCTCTCTGATCTCGGAAGGATGTTTCAAAGGAACAACGAACATCCTAACGATTATGTAAAAAGGTTCAGAGTTCAAGCATTGGATTGCCATGATTCGAACGTCACGGAGCAGAAACTGGTAGACTTGTGTATCAACGGCATGATCCCGGTCTATAGAGCTTTATTGGAAAATATCTGTTTCCATACCTTCTCAGAGCTTCATGAAGCGGGGAAGAGATCGGAAACTAATGCACCCGCTTTACTGGAAAGAACAAAAGCTACAAAGGCTGAAGAACCACGAGACACTTGAGGTAGCAGACGTCTGATCAAGAAGCAGTAAAACCTCCAGCCTTCCAAAAACACTGTTGCATAAGGGAGCAAACGGAAATCCAAACCGCCGCGCAAGCATACCTCAGCTCCTTCAAAAGCACAAAGGAAGGATAAGCAAGATGCACAAGCCTCTGACCAACGCACAAGAGTTCCTGATCAAGAAGCAACTGACTTTCCTTTTTCCATTAAAGAGGTGATCGAACTCCTGGATGTCTGGGTCCAAGATGGTGCAATCAAGTTGCCATATGTCAAGAAAGAACCAACTGAAGAAGACATAGAAAGTCCTCGTTGCTGCCGCTTCCACAGGTTCGTCAATCATCCCACAAGCGACTGCGGAGTTTTGAAGCACATTTTCAAAGAGAAGGTTGATCCACAATAGCTTTAATTGGGGACTGAAGGAGTACACAATAATCCTCTCCCAGTCAAAACCTTACACTCTCTGAACAACCTATCAAAGAGGCAGTTCAATCCTTGGTCGAACATGAATTGCGTTATCTGTCGAAGGCACAAAGGAGAGACATGTTCACAGTACTGAACCACATCGTGTCAAGAAGTCCATTCCAAAAATACTTCTTGAGCCTCCAACCACAGACCAAGATATGTACGACTGGGGACTGCTTACCACAGTCAATCTCAGAAGAAACGAATTTGGAAGAACATTGATCGATGTTGACACCTCCATCAACAAAATTCCACTGAAAACCATAGGATCCATATGCATCACTCGACAAGAAGATACTCATGCTCCATATCAATCTGAGACCTTGAAGGAGCGCTCGGAAATACTTATGGCTACATTATTCTCAAAGTGAACATAAGTTCAACTGGACAGAAACCAAGTTTCACATAAACAATCAAGAAAATCCAGGATATGACATGCCCTTCAGACGAGCGTGGATCCATGCTGAAAAGATGAGTACTTACAAAGCGCCTTTGGTTACACATCTCTCCAACGAAGAAAGTTCTAATCCAGAAGATTTGACGGACATTCCTTCATCAGAGTACTTTGAGTAATTTCGACGAGGTTGAAGCAAGAACCTGCAAAATATGCATAGACATTCATCAAGAGGTTCCGCGCTCAGGTAAGTCTTGTTCCATGTCTATGTCATTTATTTCCCCACATGCTATCCTAGCATGGGGACTTAATTATGCTAGCAACTCTACAAGGCGTTATGATAGGTAGCTTCACCGCATTCGTATTTTACCAAGTGGTTGAATCTGACGTTTCTCCGAATCAAGCACTGAAATATTCATTATTGACGTCCAAACATGGAAAAGAACACTTTGCGCGTTTCTCCAATAAGTCCATGTGTTCCACAAAATCAGAAAGCTCTGATGTCTGCACAAGTGTCAAATCCCACTACTGCAACGAAAGGGATGTTGAATCAACAGAAGATACTCCAGGGCCGAGACGATCAAACCCCTAAGACATTCGATGCTTAAGGAATATACGTTTCAACGCTCAAGCATCTAAAAAAGCCATCAAATTGTACTCCCAATCAAAGAGTACAGCTTCAGCACAAGTATCTCGACGATGACACATTGATTCAACACCATCACGATCAAAGTGTAACTAAACGATAAGTCTTCATTATCCCATGATAAGACTTCTAAAGCATATGCAACATCATGGATGGTGCTAACTCCTTCAATATACACCGGGCAACCTGAGGTGATTTCGTGAAACTTCATCAACGGGTTTTCGCTATGTCACAATCCCCTGCATGATTGAGAAACTTTCTCTCTTCACCAATCACATCCAGTATGAAAACTCTTGATGCCATCTACCGCAACAATGTCGACTCACTGACAAAGACAGTTCGTGGTAAAGTTATGCTTTCAGGAGCATTCAGGTTGAACTCTCAGTACACCTTCATCTTACGGACGCTCAACTCATCAACTAGCTCGTGAATGTAAAAGGCTCACTGGATGAAGTATCAAAGATTATATCTATAAGCCTTTTCGGTCTTTGGAGAAACTTCATCCATCTTCTTCAACACGGCATCACTGGTGGTGAAAGGAGTGTCACCTTCCACTGATTTCCTGATAGCATCAATCTTTTGACGAAGCCATTTCAGATTGAAGACAAGTTCTTCAGCTTTCTTCAAGTTGTACTCCCAATCAAAGAGTACATCCCGGGTGACAGTATTTCCATATGTGATACGGATATCATTTATAACACGCAAGATGGATTATACTTGCCTCGTCAAGAAATAACTATGCTCCGGATCCTTGGTAACGACGATGTGCCCATATGTCTTCCACGGTTTCTTGTACATAGCAGCATATCTAATGGAAACGCTAAATCCACCAACAAACCTGCGATATGGGAGTATCTCACCAAATGAAGGAGTAAAAGCTCATGCACTATTATCTGGTTCTCAGTCGCTGGAGCAGCGTCAGCGATCATAGGAACAACTTCGGTTGAAGCAGCTTCTTCCATTCTCGATTCGGGTTCCACCATCCCACGTAAAATTGGAGTTTCAGTCACCTCCACGGCATCAACAACAATCTTTCCATGAAATTGAGGTATAGGGATGGAGGTCTCTTTATCAACGACTCCATAGTTGCTCAAGTCATCATTGTTGGATCCATTATTCCCAACTTCAACATTTGGCACCTAATGTGAAGATTACATGGGATTAGAATGATTCAAGCGTGGAAACCCAACACAACCATAAAATTCAGAATGTAAGTGAACTAAAATCATCTAAGTTCCTTATTATGCACCAAAGACATGCGCAAATAGTGTAGAAGTCATGAAACACGTTTTCAAACAAGCTCAGCTGAAGAGATTTTACACTTCCATGTATTCAACGGAGCACTGGGAGCAATTTATAAGGAATTTAAGGTTGGGTCATATACCATTTTCTTTGTATGGATGTTGACTATAACATATCAAAATTTCATAGAAATCGTATGAACGAGCTAACACATGTGGCCAAAACATCGAACAACATGCAATCTGGAAAAGTTCTGAAGGTCTCCTGGAAGTTCACTATTTCGCCTTTTTCAGGCCCTAAACATGCTCAAACTTCAAAGAGATTCTATGTTAAAGCTTGGAAATTTCCTGGGCTTGAAGATACATATGCAAACCGAGAAAATCTGACTTCGGACGAGGATTCTACAACATTTCTAGTAAAATCTGAAGTCTGAAATTTTCTGGTGACGTATTTCGGCAAAGTTATCCACAAATTCACATGGATTTTCATTCATTCATTCATGAATCAGCGATATCATACTTCTTTGAAGAAATTACAGGAGATATACTTACTAAGGGAGTCTCTAAATCATTTGAAGCCTCGATAATGTCAGAATCTCCGTTGACAACACCACTATCTCCATTCGATTCAGGATTTCGGGAATTCTCCATATTCCCATGTCCCAAAGAAGAGTGTGCTTCATCAACATGCTTCTTATCTACAATGGTTTCTTCCTGGATTCATCAACAAAAAATATTATTATTTCATTCAAGGAGATGCCGTAATCACCTGCATGAAAGAGATATTTACATCGACTTCTTCATCAGTACTGGATTCCTGAATTGTTCGCCTGGGAACAAGTTGAAGACCGTCAATCGATGGAGAAAAGGTCTGAAAAGAAATAACAAAACCTTGGTTTCGTGATCCTAATTGCACGGGCAGGAAAAAGTCATGACACAAGGAGCGCTAACAACTCACCAAAGAAACGGTTGAGGACTGCGCGTCATTTGCTAACATCCTGTAGTCCTTACTTCTGGGTGCTCCGCCCCGAAAACTTTATTCCATTTCCGAGGAGTCTACATTGATCTGAAACCTCACTACACGATCATCCTGTGGTATAGTTTATTAAATAACCAGGAGTACAACTCAGTATGAAGGATCTCTCACCATCACTCAGAGGTCCCAGAAGTACCATTTCTTGAAGTTGCACCCGCGGAGATGTCATCCCTGGAAACATCGTCTTTGAAAGTGTCATCATGGGAGTCAGTCATTCTTGCAAAGTGGCTGTGACAGATGCCTAACATTCAGCGCATCATTCAAAGCGCAGGATTCAACAAAACAACGAATCATGGAATAAAGATGCTCACATCAGCGTCTGCAAAAATGGTAACTTTCAACTCTTACCTGTTTACGAGTCCACTAACAGTACATGAGTTAATACTTCAAATCTTGCTCGTTCCTTCAAACCTGCTAAGACGAGCAAAATTCTGACATGATTTTCATAAAACCGTGAACAACCCACGTAAATTTTACAATGTGAACATTCACTGGTTTCTCAAAATCTGGACAGACGTCCATTCTACGATTGTGAAAACTCACATATAGACATTATTTTACCATGTATAATGGTCTAAATTCAACAGTTGTTCAAAATCAAAACATGATTTTACAAACTATATAAATATTTAACGTGACACTCACGTAAATTTGGAAAATATATCTATATATTTTTGCTCCCTCGTACGAGCATCTGTCTCTGAAGCGAGAGTATATTCTCAAAGATTTCTGAAAGCTCGAGATAAATTTTTTTCATGAAAGCTCATAAACAAAATTTTATTACTAAGAGACGCACGTCTATTTAAAAAAAAAAAAACTTTTCTCTCGTACGAGCATCCACCTTTGAAACGAGAGTTTATTCCACTTTGTGAAATCTCACATATTTAAAAAATAAAATTTTGTTTTTCGTGAAAGCTCATAGACAAAATTTTTATCATTAGACTCAGGTCTATTTTATTGTTTCTTAAACTAACGAACGAACGAGCGTCCGTGCTAAAACGGATTCCTTTCTTGGTCCAGGCCCGCGAATCCTAACAGACCACGGACTTGTCGTCCAAACCAGCGGTTCAACACCAATTTATGATCATCAAACGACGCTCCAATCATGACATTGAAGCCTTCATCAAGTCGTGGTTTGCTCATGCTCTCTAAATCCGGTAACGTCTCAACTTACGACTAAGTTCAATTACTGGTATTATTATTTATGAGCCGGAAAATCACCATTTAGTGCTGACTGAGGAACACAGCTTTCCTCAGTAAGCAGGGGACTTAATGTAGATGGTGGATTTTCGACAAGGGCTAAAATCGTAAACTCATAATTATACGAAGCTCTGATCCAGCAATCATACGTGAGTATTCAGACACCGGTCTCTCATCGAATTCTCAAAGGAGAGTACTTTCTCTCAGAGTACATGTAGATATGTAGTCTCACGACTGGACAACGGCATATCTCATGAATACTGAACACTTTCAGTGATTATTTCTATATAGTATCACGAGATAGACGGCTCCTAGACAGCTTGCTCTGCTAGTATAGAGCGATA
This sequence comes from Papaver somniferum, assembly GCF_003573695.1. Lineage (NCBI taxonomy): Eukaryota > Viridiplantae > Streptophyta > Magnoliopsida > Ranunculales > Papaveraceae > Papaver > Papaver somniferum. Next base: position 118,478,652 of record NC_039367.1, read on the forward strand.
ACGTCTTCAGGAACAAACAACGAGTTTACCCTGACTATATAAAGGATATGACTTACTGACAAGCTCATATCGGGATAATTAATTCTCCTAGACAACTTGCTCTGCTAGTATAGAGCCACAAAGTTAATTATTCCTAATTAAGATTAATTATGCCGTGACATTCACTACTGAATTCCCAGAATAATCTATTATTGCTCCTATTCCATGGTCGAATCCACGACTAGTCCCATGGAATGGCAATAACAATTGCTCCTATTCCATGGTCGAATCCACGACTGGTCCCATGGACTGGCAATAAATAGTTGTTCTGATTCTATGATCGAATCCACGACTTGATCTCATAGAATAACAATAACTATATTATCTCATTACTCCGATTTCATGATCGAATCCACAACTGGTCTCATAAATGGTAATAGATAAATCTTAATTACTCCGATTCCATGGTCGAATCTATGATCCCATGGAATGGTAATGCTCATTTTATTATTCTGAATTCGTAGTCGAATCCTCAGCTGATATTATGAATTAATAATAAACATCTTATTACTCAGTTTTGTGAATTATTCTCCACCGAATTCCACAATTAGTAATAAATAATCAACAACCGGGCGTCTGAGCTACCTCTAAGTAAGCCCCGATTCAAATGGTGAAGGTGTATTCAACGACGATACACTAACAGTCACCGCACGAACGAGTATTTCAAAATACAACGAAACGATGAACCTATGCAAAATAGGGAAGAAAATAATAAATAATTAAAAATATTGACCAGGGTGCTGGGAGCACGGACACACCTACCGACCGTGTCGTGGTCAATCCCACGCCAGTTTTATATTTTTAATGCATTTTTATTATTTTCCATGATTTGATGAAAATTCTTTCATTTTATCAAATCTCCTCCGTCTCGAGGAAACTCCTCGGTTTCATGGTATTTTCATAAATTCGTAAAAAATGATATAAAATTAAGGAAAAAAATGTGGGGCATGACAGTTGGCCAACCGGCCATGCCTTGGTCCCAGCCGGCCCCACACTTCACTGTTCCTCATTATTTTATTATTATTATTATTTCTCTAATTTCATGAAAAAACTCCTTGATTTCATGGTATTTTGCACAAATCATCAAATAATAAATAAAATTATGAAAACTTATGGGACCGGGCCACTAGACGGCCGACCATGCCCTAGACGGTCCCACACTCCCCTTGTTTTATTATTTTATTTTATTTTTCCTTGAATTCATCAAATTCCTTGATTTCATGGTATTTCTCTCAAATTAGGAAAAAAACCCTCAAATCATGAAAAATACTTAAAAATATAAAAAAAAATTATGAAAACTCGTAGGACCGGGCCCCTAGCCGGCCGGACACGCCCCCACGGTCCCACACTCCCGTGTTTTTATTATTTTAATATTTTTTGCTTCCTTGAACTCATGAAAACTCCTTCAATTCAAACTCCCTAAATTCATCAAATTTCTTAAAATTCATGAATTCTTCATAAAATCATCAAAAATATTATAAAAGTAAGGAAAATGGCATCACGGGACCATGGTCACGACCGGCCGACTATGCCTTGGCCTCGGTGGTCCCACGCCTCTTTATTCCTTATTTTATAATTATTTTCCATCATCTCATGGTATTTTCCCTCAGTTTCGTCGAAACCCTAATTTTGGCATATTTTCTCGAATGGATGCTCAATTGCACGCCAGAAAATATCAAAATTCTCAAGACTGAGACGCGGACTCCTTGGGGACACGAGCACGCAATCTTGACCGAGCAAGATTGGCTCTTTGGCTTACAGAAGCCGGTCCCATCAAGTTTCACAGTTTTGACCTAATTTGCACAATTGCACGTATTAGGTCCAAGACTCTTCCAAACACTTTGGATTTTCATGAAGTAATCATCAGGCGGTCACGTGACTACCCAGAGTCGGTTTCATGACCTTATGGTCAGTCCCTCACCCCGTCATAATTAATTAGGTTTTCTCACCTAAGGCTCAGACGAACATTTTCGAATAAATGATTAAACCAGCATTTAATCATTCTTTCACCAACAAATCGTCAACTCTTCAAGAGTTCTTTGTATTTGCTCACGTGATCATATGGACACGACATGGTTGATCCACGGTCCCATGTAGTCGCTCTCTCCTTCTTCCCATGTTTAAACTTTTGACGAACCATGAATTGATCATCAATTGATCAAATTAGGGTTTCTGAATCCAAGGATCATCATTCCAGATTCCAACCTTAATAATTTTATGACGACCTCATGGTCATTAATTTTATTAATTATGCTCGGTTCAACGACCAGTATTCTAATTAATATTTTTGGTACGCTGCCAATAATCCATCAGATGAGCAACACATGCTCAGACGATCAAATATTTAACAATTCATCACATGAGCAACACTTTCTCAGATGATAAATATTTGCTCAAACCAAGGAATATTGGTTCAACAATCAATATTCAACGATCCATCGAATGAGCAATACTTGTTCACTTTATCGTAAGAACTATACCTCTGTCTCATGACATGTTCAATTCATGAGTTTCAGAAAATCATGTTCAACTCAGCAACTACATGGACTCATCGTCCCATCAAACCATGAAGTCATCAATTGACTAACATACCACGAGACGTCAATCGTGTCACTTTGGGGGGATATCACTTAGGGTTTTGGTCTGGCGGTCTATGGCACGTGTGTTCAAACACACGATGGAATGTGAGCAAGTCGTTCAATCAGTTGAAGGAATTCACGAGGTAGTGGGTGGAAAATCGACCAAGTCTCCACACGTTGAGCAACTGGTTTCAAACACGATCTCCACTTCCTCACTCCTTGATTCCATCAACTGTCACACTTCATGGGGTCATGGTGTCTAAAATTCCAGCAATATAAATAAGTCTCTGAATCATGATTGAAGGATCAACATCAACAATATCATCAATCTCACGTCTCATCAACAACACGAGATCATCAACTCATCAATTGAGCAACTACCCTCAATTGAGCAATTTCAATCATTCAGAGCTTATCATATTCAGAATTCACACACCCACAATATTTGATTACCATTGATTCCACACATTTCCCAGCTTCCCTCCTACAGATCAACCCATCCTCTCTTGTGACCGAATTTACTCTGGAACGGTCATTGTCTTGATTTAGGCTGGAGTACTACAAATTGATCTCTCGAATATAAAGTACCCCCTTTGCAGCGGTGCATCTGTGTGAGGTTTAACATTTTGCTCGGTTCGAGGAGTCTCCTCCGTATGGTCGTCTCCTCAATTCCTTAAAAACCAGCAAATCGTTTTTCCCCATCTACACCACCATGTGTCTAGCTGCGTGCACATCTCACAAACCTTATTTTTATCCTAGTTTGACGTGTTCGTATTATTCTCTAAAGGGTCATGAACTTTCAAGGTGTTACAAGTACAAACACCAATTGAGACACGTCAACAAACTTCAACGAAGGGCAAATCATTTACCAATGAATCTTAAACTTGCTCAGAAGACCGCTGAGGTATGTAGGATCTTATCTTCGTCTAAGAAGTTAGTTTCCAAGGATAAACCAAGACCATTAGAGACGAAAGTATGGTCAAGTCGGTTTGATAGACAGAAGTCTAAGGATTCCTCTCAATAGGAAAATGGTGGACAAATTGTTGTTCACCACAACGCAACTTGATTGTGTTGATTTGGAAATCTTGTCTCATGTGCCTGATCAAAAGAGACAATGATTTTGTATTACTCAGGCTTTAGGAAAAGTTTTTTTTTCTTCTTAGTTTTTCTTCGTTTTGTCTATCAAAAATAAAAGAAAGGGTATTATCGACAATTCTACTCTTCATAGGGTCAAGAGTTGATCGTGTACGAACCTAGTTAAAGGTTTCGAAACCCTACATTCTTGTTTTCCTTCACTGTGACTTCTTTGTATCTCAAGACTACTTGTTGAGCTTTTTGTGATTTCCTCTCACAAACCCATACGTATGGATACTCCAATCATGATGTCTTCTGATGGAAAAGATGTTAATATGATTGTTAAGCCATCAATCATGAAGGAAAAATAAAAATCTTCGTTAGCTCCGACATTGAAAAGAAAAAGGAGGAATTTGAGGAAGCCAAGAGCCGTTCCTTCAAATTCTCAGAAGTTTTCTGATGTTCTTGAAGTGTTGAAGGAGATGCGAAAGGAGATTCAACAAATAAAGGCTTTTGTGTATAAGACTCATGAGATTCAGAAGGCCCTGCTTCGACAACATCAGCCAAGAAGGTTTATTGATATAAACTCCTACCTTAATGAACCTCATGTTCCAATGGTTGTTGACGACAAGGAGTTTGGGGACGATAAATAATTCTTCAAAGGTCTTAACATCTAGTAAATCTTTTTTTTTTCTGTTTTTGTTTAAAAGAATAACTAGAGGTTGGAATAGCCTTTTTTTGTGATTACACATAGCTATGTTCAATGTTTTCATCTTCATGTTTTTAGATTTATTGGTTTAAATTCTAAAACTGTTTGGAAGATGATTTTTGCAGTATTAATCTTTATGGTTTTATATATTGTAATATTGTCATGGGATATGCGTGTTTGCGTCCGTGAACTTGATTGTCCCATATCTTGTCAAAAGTAAAGTCGTTCATGAATTGATATGCATGTATTGATGAAAGAATGAATGGCATTTTGACAAATACAAAAGTTAAGCCTATATTGTCAATTATTGATAGAAGATAGGTTAAAATCTTTTGTTTGCAAGGATTACGTCTATTAAATGTCGTTATGCAAATAGTGATGGAAAATAGAATGAATTCTTGTATATTCCGCAGTAATTGGTCTTCCCTGATCCATATTTTATGTATTACTGTGTGGCTATGTAATGTGTCTTATGTTGAGCACGAAACAACCAAGTTGATTATTTTATGATTAGCCTTGTTGTTGTTCCGTAAGGTACTTTATGTTGAGCATTTTGAACTAAATTAATCATCTTGTTTGGTTATTTAGTTATGACTCCATAAGTCTTCTTATGTTTGAGCGTTCATGACTGGGTTGACTGTTTAACTTAGTCATTGCTCCATAGACTCTCTTATGTGAGTATGACCAATTAAATTGATTACTTTTGTGGTTAATTTGGTTGTGTATTTCGGTTAGATTAATTATGGATTTACTTATGATTAATCTAATTGAGCGCTCTTAAGTCTCCATAAGTTTACTTGTGTTGAGCATTTTTGGTTAAATTAATCATGAACTTCTTGTGGTTAATTTAATATTTTGGATTCAAATTCATACTTGTATGTGATTTGTTATGTCCAAAGAAATCCTTCTTTTCTATTTCGAAATTAAGATTGCTCTTGTTGTTCCCTTGGGAATGACATTTTATGGGGGGGAGTTCTTTTTGAACTTGCGCTTAATTGCCATATCTTTGTGGGGAGTGCGGCCGTGGAATTTTATAGGGGTTATCTTGTATCTTTAAACTCCTTGATGAATGCATTTAGCTTCGGATTTATGATTGCATCTAAATAAGATGATGTGTGTTCTTTCTTTTGGTCATGAAATGTCTCTTTCGGAAATTTCATTAGGATCCCGTTCTTGTACCTTTGCCAATTTTATTGACAAAAAAGGGGAGAATTAATATGTAGTTCACACTACAAATGCATATGGTTTTCGGATCATTATGTAAAGGGGAGTGGTTTCCATGTGAGATGGAGTATTGACTAAGGGGGAGTGATACATATCACCATAGTATTGTTGTTAAAGTTGTGATACAATTGAACTTTGACGCTGTGTAATGATACTATGACACTATATAACAATGATTGAGAACTATTGTTTTCTTGTTGTTATAGCTACGGATTTTCAACAACGATGATGCTAAACTTACAACCTTTGGGATCATTGGAGTACTTTGAAGTGACGAAGATTTCGAGTAATGTTGAAGATTAGGCATGTGGAATAGGATCATCCTCAGAGACATGAACACTCTTACCTTTGACTAGTAATTTAGTGTTCTTTTGTGCTTTAAAGGCAACATCCTTACCGACTTTGGATGTATACTCATGGTCAAAGATCTTAATCTTTCCAACCAAGGTGTTTCTGAAAATATTATCGAGGTTATTCCCCTCAACGATGACATGCTTCTTAGACTCGTATCTAGATGGCAGCGATCTGAGAATTTTCATCACAATGTCCTTTTCAGGAATGGTCTTACCCAATGCAAAAGATGCATTAGCAATTTCAGACACTTTGTGATTAAACTCATCAAATGTTTTCTCATCTGCCATACGAAGGTTCCCCCAATCGGAATTAAGGTTTTGAAGCCTAGCATCCTTTTCGCTGGAGTTTCCTTCAAACACGGTTTCTAAGATATCCCAAGCAACTTTAGATCTAGTGCAGTTTGTTACATGATGTTGAAGATTTGGGGTAATGGCATGTGTGATAGCATTCAAACTGTCGGAATTTTGCTTTGCAGCAGTTATCTCAACAGCGGAGTATTCACCAATAGGTTTGGGAACGTTTACATCACCGACTGCCACAACGGGAGCATCATAGCCATTAACCACATATACCCATGATTGAAAATAACGCGATTGAAAAAAAACTCGCATAGCAATTTTCCACCATAAGTAATTGGAGTCATCGAAGACTGGTGGTATGTTAATAGAGATAACACCTCTGTCCATAGAGTCATATCGCTACAAACACAGACTTATGAGGTCTTAGCGTGTTTACCTGCTCTGATACCAATTGAAAAAGCGTGGGTCTAACAACACCACCCAATATTTCGCTTAGCAATCTGTATGGACTAACTCCGAAATACTTTGCTAGAGAATCAACTAGACAGTCAGACTCAATCTAGATAAACGTATCTCAAGGAGTTAATATCTCTCTCTTTGATTTGATTTTTACTCAAGCTAAAATAAATAGAGAGTGTTTATCAAATACAAGGAATAACTTGGACGGTACCGAAGACCAATGTCCAAGGATAAATCAATATCAATCAACAACCAAAAGTTGGATTTCCAATTGATGATCTCGAACGCACAACCTGTATAATTTCAATTATAAAAAATATAATGCGGAAAAGAAATAACACAAACACCAGAAGTTTTGTCAATGAGGAAACTGCAAATGCAGAAAAACCCTGGGACCTAGTCCAGATTGAATACACATTGTATTAAGCCGCTACAGACACTAGCCTACTCCAAGTTAACTTCGGACTGGACTATAGTTGAACCCCAATCAGTCTCCCACCGATCCAAGGTACAGTTGTACTCCTACGCCTTTGATCCCAGCAGGATACTGCACACTTGATTCCCTTAGATGATCTCACCCACAACCAAGAGTTGCTGCAACCCAAAATCGCAGACTTGATAATAAACAAATCTATCTCACACAAAAAGTCTATCAAAGGATAAATCTGGCTCCCATAGATAAACCCTAAGTTTTGTTCCGTCTTAAGATATGAAATCAAGGTGACAGGAACCAATTGATAATCCGGTCTTATATTCCCGAAGAACATTCTAGATTAATCAATCACCTCTCTACAATCCTTCTTGACTACACAGGCGGTTTGTCGAGGAATCGCAAACAGTGAGACGAATATGTTTGTGACTTCTTTATCTTTCCTATCGGAGAACTCTCACGATCTCAAGCCAATCAAATATTGTATTCATACGATAGAAGATGCAAGATTAGATCACACAACTACGATAAAAGTAGTACCGGTCTGGCTTCACAATCCCAATGAAGTCTTTAAGTCGTTAACCTGGTTTTAGAGAAGAAAACCAAAGGTTAAAGGATAATCGACTCTAGCGAGCGCACTAGTATCATACAGACGTTTGGGGATTATTTTTGCATAATGCTAAATGTCTCCTTTATATAGTCTTCAAATCAGGGTTTTGCCTTAGTTACAAAGCAATCCATATTCACAGTTAGATGAAAACCTGATTTAGATTCAAGCTAATATTTCTCAACTGTTAGATCGAAAACTTAGCTTGTCACACACACTTGGGTAGACGTTTACTGGGTTTGTGAAAACCATGCCCAAACATGTATGTGTATGTTGGTTCAACATAGTAACCCAAAAGGTTAACCATATGAGCATTTCATATTAACCTTGTTTTTCTTCACCATAACTAGTTCAATTGACTCAAATGAACTAGTTAAAGAGTTGTTCAATTACTATGAGATCTTATGTAACTACACAAGACACAATTGAAACAAAGATGATTCGATTCGATTGAATCAGCTCATGAACTTTATAGCCACAGTTTGCATAAAGCATTCCTTAGTAATTTAAGTTTCATGTTCAGAGCACATCTTTAGATCATAACCTCTTAAGCTCACAAACAAGTTCGCGGACTTAAGACAACCGGTAGAGAATTCCAAACTCAGCAGAAAATCTCGGCAAAGAGACTTTCGCCAGTTCGTGGACTAGGTTCGCGGAATGAGTTCGCAGACTTACACGCAAACGAGTTTTTGGAAAATCCCAGTAGAAATTCTCGGTACAAGGACTTCCGTCAGTTCGCGGACTGGGTTCGCGGACTTGGCAAAACCAATTCCTACGGTTTCTCTCAATCAACAAAGTTCGAAAACTTCGGATTAAGGAATACACGGTTATGTAATCTAAATTCTCATTCCAATTATTGAGACATTCTCAGAGGACGTTATATAGCCGTTATTCACATACCGTTTCGCGTCAGAGCAATTCTCAAAGTAATTGAAACTTTTCATGACTTTCGTCACTAGGTGAAGATAAACTTGATCAAAGCGAAACGCTTTACCAACACATGATTTCGAGATATATATAGGCGAGATATACTCGGCTCAAAACATCAAATGTGTATGATCTAGTCTATATAGCATACGACTTTTGTCTCATAAGAAGTAGGAGATAGATGAAATAGACTTTTGAGTGATAGATAAGTTCAAGTCTCCACATACCTTTTTGTTGATGAAGTTCCACGGTTCCTTGAGTAGATCTTCGTTGTTGTATGATGAATCGCCATGAAGTCCTTGAGCTCAACTACACTTTTCTATCCTAGTCCGAGACTTATCTATGTAGGTTAGAAATCAAGACTCACAGTTTTGATCACTAACATTGACAAACATGCTTGAGATAGCAATGCATGCGAGGTCGACCGATCTATGCTCTAACACGGTGAATATTGAATGCTTTGTTACTAATCTAACATTGATTGCAAACCCTGATTTGAACCCCACACATTTTGTGTGATACTAGTTGTGCTAAGCTAAAGTCGATTCTCCTTTAACTTTTGGTTTCTTCTTCTAAACCAGGTTAACGACTTAAAGACTTCATTGGGATTGTGAAGCCAAACCGATACTACTTTAATCGTAGTTGTGTATGTTTACTCTGGTGTTTGTTGTTTTTGATGTTGAAACGGTTTTTGTTTACCCATGGGCGATGAGTTTCGATGTATTGGGTGTATTCGTTTTTATAGAAGTCTCTTAAGAAGTATAGACCCGAAGGTTCAAGTGATCGCAAAATGGGTAGTGATAGTGGTGATATGATCTTGCATCTTCTATCGTACGAGTACAATTGAAATAATTGGCTTGAGATTTTATATCTCCGATAGGAAAGATAGAAAAGTAATCACAAACAAACTTCGTCTCATCGTTTGTGATTCCGAAATATCTTTTTTCGCTGCGTCGATTAAGATTATTGTGAGGTGATTGATAATACTAAGTTGTTTTTCGGGAATATAAGTCTGGTATTATTGATTGGTTCCTGTTCACCTTGATTTATCAAAAGACGGAACAAAACTCGTAGGTATATTCGTGGGAGAAGGATTTATCTATTATCGTAGACTTTTCTGTGTGATACAGATTTGTTTATTAAAGTCTTCGACTTTGGGTCGTAGCAACTCTTAGTTGTGGGTGAGATCAGCTAAGGGAATCAAGTGCGCAGTATTCTGATGGGATCAGCGGCGTAGGAGCATAACTGTTCCTTGGATTAGTGTGAGATTGATTGGGGTTCAACTACAGTCCAGACCGCAGTTAGTTTGGAGTAGGCTAGTGTCTGTAGCGGCTTAATACAGTGTGTGTTCAATCTGGACTAGGTCTCGGGGTTTTTCTGCATTTGCGGTTTCCTCGTTAAAAAAAATTCTGGTGTCTGTGTTATTTCTATTCCGCATTATATTTGTTTATATAATTGAAATATCATAGGTTGTGCATTGCAATCAATTAGAATATCCGACCTTTTTGGTTGTTGATTTAAATTGATTGACACTTGGATATTGGTCTTTGGTACCATCCAAGTTATCTCTCTTTGATAAAGACTCGCAGATTTCTATTTGCTTGAGTAAAGATCAAATCGAGAGATTGAGATATAAACTCGCTGATATACTTTTAATTGATTGAGTCTTGTTGATTCTCTAGAAAGTATATTAGAGTTTTTCCATCTAGATTGCTAAGCGAAATATTTGGTGTGGTTGTTAGACCCCCACTTTTTCAATTATCTCATAAGTTCACTGGATACGGAAGTGCTCGAATACCGGATTCTACTCATTAAGTTTCCTAGAAGTACGCTCTCTAGGTATAACTTAAACAAGTGCTCTAAGTTTAATGAGATAAGATTGTTCCTAGTGATGAATTCAAAATCTTGAATCACCTAATAGTGTCAATTTCTACATATGGGTATATAACAAAGTCCCATCATCAATACCCATACATCGCTACTTGTGTTTGTATTTTCTATACAATTATGGGTTGAAGAAAACCAAAACTAGCAATAAAATCATCAAGCAACCATTCAATTTGCAACTTAAACGATTGAAAAGATAACTCATAAACATTATTGGTACCGTAGAGAATGAACAATAATGACAATTGCAAGAAACATGATTTTTAGATATCAATTTGAGTTCAAGTTCCGGACGTCGAAATCGTCCCTAATCTTTTTTTTTCTCAATCATGTAAATTTATTACTAAAGAGTAAACTCAAAGTAAAAAAACAGGATAGTCTTGACAGGCCAAGACTATCATAATAAAATCAAAAGAAAGATAAAGAGATTTACAAATTTTTCATTACAGACTTATTACATTTTCTTCTTGCTCCATTATTCCCCAAAAATCAGGTCTATCTTCATATAAAATTACTATTCCACTTCCAAAATTTGTTCCTTTTTAACTAACTGGTCAGCTGAAAAATTTACTTCCCTGTATGAGTGCCTGAAAGTGATGCTTCCCAAAATATCTTTTATTTTTTCCATCTATTTCTGACTATCCAAAGAATTTTACCACTTGTAAATGCCAGTATAACAGCTTAGAATCCAAACTGTAGCATACATCTGATAATTGTTTGCTCACTAGCCATTCACCAGCTGTTATCAGTGCCATAACCTCTGCAACGTAATTTGGTATAATCCCCAGACCTCCACTTCCTGCTCCCAAGCATATTCCATCACTCTGTTTTGCTATAAATTCAATTCCTGCAGCTCCTGGGTTCCCCTTGGCAGCACCATCACAACATATTAGAGTTTGGTTGATCTGAAGTAGTTTGAAAAAGACTTCTTTCACGGTGGCACATTTTCTTTTAATCCCCTTTATACCAAATATTACTATGATGTTGAGATCATACTGACAGTTCTTCATAACTCCATTGACTCTGACTCCATATTCCTTTGTGAAATTTAGGATCTTATCTTTGAACTTTACAGCATTGGGATTAATATTCTCATATAACTTCAAATTTCTTGCTATCCACAGTTCCACCATCACAGAAAAGGATCTTATATACCATATCTGCCTAATTGCAGACCTATGATTTTTAACACATGCTATAAATTTATTAAATTTTGTAGGAGCATAAAGGTTAAACATACATCCTAGCCAGTTCCAAATTTCTTTACTGAAAGAACATTCCCACAGAATATGCATCATATTGTCTTGTCCATTACCACATAAGTAGCATTTGGATACTGTGTCAAAACCTTTTTTCCTGACATTCTCTTCAGTTGCACATGCTCCTCTGAGTATCTTCCAAACATTACTGGATGTGTAAGGGTGAATATATGGACTCCATACATACTTAGCCCAGTTGACTTGCTGATACTTCACTCTTATTTGTTGTACTGCACTTACAATTGAGAAGCTACCAGTTAGATCACCTTCCCAAATTCTTTTATCAATTCCTGCCCCAATTGCTGGTAGTTCATTCAACTCAAGAATTTTCTTCATTTTATCTGGGACATTCCATTCACCATTTATTAATAAATCACTTACCTTTAGGTTCTTGTGCTATTGAATAAAAGGATCTGATTGGTGATGATCAACAATTACATACTCTTTCACCCATTTATCCTCCCACACTGAGATGTCTTTTCCATTCCCCACCAGCCATCTACTCCCTTCTTTGAGTTCATTTATCACCCATTTCAATCCAGGCCATATTGATGATTTTTTGTAACTAGTAATCCATTCTTCATTCTTGTTTTTATACTTTGCCTTCATGAATCTAGTCCATTCTTCATCCTCAGTTTCAATTTTCCAAAGTAACTTCAATAGTAAAGCCTTGTTCATCACTTCCAATCTCCTAATACCAAGCCCTCCTTCAACAAATGGTACATTCATTTCCTCCCATTTGACAGTAACAAGCTTCTTCACTGATGGATCAGCAGTCCATAGGAAATTTCTAATTATCCTTTCATATTCTCTGATCACTGCTTTGGGCCATTTGTACACTAACATATTATAAATTGGCATACTACTGAGTACAAACTTCACTAAAGTTAATCTAGCTGAAAAAACAAGGAGTTTACCAATCCAACCAACTAGTTATTTTTGCAACATTTCCACCATTCCCCATACATGAACTGATTTAACTCTTCCAGGACTCAGCACTACCCCCAAGTACTTGTCTGGGAATTCAGAAATCTCCATTTGCAGACTTTCAGCTATTACCTGTCTTCTATCTTCAGTAACTCCACCTACAAAGCATTTACTCTTTGCTCTATTTACTGTTTGTCCTGATGCAGCTTGATATCTCATTAAATTATTCAAAGTTCTTTTATGCCCATTGCAGAATATGAATATATCATCTGCAAGCATTAGATGACTTGGATGACATCCATTTATGTTAACCATTGTTTTTATTAACCCTTATTGAATCATCCTGGTTATGTTTCTACTCAAAACCTCCTCAACTATCACAAATAAAATGGGAGAAAGTGGGTCTCCCTGCCTGAGCCCTCTTCTAACATCAAAAAAACCAAATGGCCCACCGTTTACTAAAACCGATATTCTTGCATATTCAAATATGATTTTCAACCATTTAATTCCCATTTCAGAGAATCCAAAATGCTTAAGTGTTTTAAATATGAATTCCCAACTCATTGAGTCAAAGTCTTGAGTGATGTCCAACTTCAAACCTACATTACCTCCTATTGTTTTAGTATCTATCTCATTCACAAGCTCAGAAGCTAGAACAATTTTCTCCTGAATGTTCCTTCCTTTTATAAAAGCAACTTGTTGGCTAGATATCACCTTGTGAAGAACTTCATGTATTCTTGTTGTGATAATCCCTGTAATGGTTTTAAAACAAAAATTAGACAATCCAATTGGTCTAAATTGTTCTGTTCTTTTTGCTCCAGGCACTTTAGGTAGCAAGAAAAGAAAACTAGAGTTCATCCCTTTTGGAATAAATCTGCATCTCCAACAAAACTGTATTGCATCAATCAAATCTTGACAAATTATGTTCCATGAAAATCTGTAGAAACTGCCTGGAAAACCATCTGGACCAGGAGAGCTGTTTGGATCCATTGAGAAAACTGCTTCTTTGATTTCTTGTGTTGAAGGTAACCGATCCATCTTAGCATTCTCATCATCAGTTATTACCTTGGAATAATGTCAAAAAGACTTTCATCAAGTGTAACTTCTTGATATTCAAATTTCTTCTTAAAATGGTTAACCAATAACTCTGAAATACTTTCTTGATCTGCTACAATATTTCCATTAGCATCTTCAAGTTCAACAATATTATTATGTGCATTTCTAACTTTCATAGAAGTATGGAAAAAACCAGTATTTGCACCTCCTTCCTTCACCCATTTAATTCTTGACTTTGACCTCAGCAATTCATTATATTGCTGAGCAGCTAACTCATGTTTTCCCCTTGCAATAACCAACTTATCAAGTAGTTCTACATTTTCTGGTTGGACATCTGAAAGTAAGGAAGCATTTAAAACTTCATCTTCAGTTTCTTTGACTTTAACTCTTAAGTCACCAAACACCTCCCAATTCCACTTCTTAACACTTATTTTAAAACTTTTTAGTTTGCTCATAAATCTGAATGCAGGATTTCCAGAACATTTTTCTTCCCAAGATTATTGTATAAGTTGCATAAATTTAGTGTGAGAAGTCCATACTTGCTGATATCTAAATGGTGTGTTGTGTGGTTTAGGAATGTCTGTTGTGCTCCCCATCAATGCTCCATGGTCTGAGACTCCCCTAACTCCTACTTTATATCTCCAATCATTATATCTCTCCATCCATTTAATATTAACAAAAGCCTTATCAAGATCACATAAAATCCTCTTCTTTCCCATCCTATTATTGCACCAAGAGTACTGAATTCCTGATTTTGGAGCTTGTAAAAGACCACAATAATCCAAGCATTTGTTAAAATCTGACATTGAAACTCTTAATGGACTTCTACCTCCTACTTTCTTATTACAATTCAAAACTGTATTAAAATCTCCAATTATCAACCATGGACAGTTCATTTCACCAATTCTCCTTAATTCTTCCCAAAGTTCTCTCATATCCACTATTAGGCATGCAACATGAATACCAGTAACAAGAACATCCCCAACTCTAACAGTTATAGCTTTCTTGATACATGAAATTACTGATGGAGTTGATAAAGATGAATGCCATAATAACCAGATATTTCCTTTCTCAGTATCACTAGAATTATGAATTAACATGTGACTCATTCCAGGTAACCTCAAATTCTTAACAAAATTACTTCTTACTCTTACTTTAGGCTCAGCTAACCAAATCAAAGAAGGACTAAATTGGTTTCCTAAAGATCTGAGTTTATCTTTGGCCCTAATTCTTTTAAGGCCTTTGATATTCCAGAATAACACTCTCATTGGGAAGAGGTAGAGTGAGAAGATTTCAGGACCTCTTGTACCTTTATTTTTAACTAAATTTTTCCCAGCTAGTTTTCTTGTTGTTATAAGAGATATACCTTTAGGTTGTGCTCCTTTATTAACCTCCTTTGTTGCTTTTCCTGTAAAAAGAATTTTTGCACCATGTTTTGGAGATTTCATAATTTCTTATGAATTTCCTCCTCGGCTACCTCCACCAGTACTTGAAATTTACTTGCAGAAGCAAAAGACTCTAGAGCACCAAAATGTAATGAGGAAGTATCTTGTAAATCAATATTAGGAGTTACCATTTGACCCGTTTCCAATAAAGAAGGAATACTAATAGATACTCTAAGTAAGCTCTCTGTAGATAATGGTGGAAATTCATTAGGAGAAAAAGAACAACCTGTACCTCCACTGCCAGAATTATCATTCTTTTCAAATTCTTCTCAAAAACAGGAATAACATTCTCATCATCACTTAAAATCTTATTCTCAACTTCTTGTGGCTTTGGAGTTTTAGGAGAGTTACAAATATCAAAACCGGTTTGATTCTGTTGTTTCTTCTCCTTCTGCTTCCAAATCTTTCTTTTAACAAAAGTTGTATTTTCATCAACAAAATTATCTTGTGAATTCTCTTTTCTCTGCAGTCTGCATTCAGTTACCAAGTGCCCAACCACCTTGCAATGACTACATAAACTTGGTGTTTTTGGTACCTGTACCTCTTGCTCAAAACTACCATACTTGGATTTTACTAAAACATGATGAGGTATATTATTTGTCAAGTCTACCTCAACAAGACCACTAGCATAATATCCTACCTCTCTTTTAAGAGTTTTTTCATCCACCTTTATAGCTCTACCAAATGTATCACCCAAAGACATAAGAATTTTTTCTTTCTAGTATTCAATACCTAGGACAAGAAAATTGATCCAAACAAAAGCAGTGGTTGTCTTTTGAGCAGCTGGGTTAAAATTTGGTTCCCAAAACCTCAGTTTGAGAATTTGAGATTCCACCTTCCAAAACCCATTCCAAATATACTTCATATCAACTTCATTAGCTAACTTAATGATGAAAAAGCCTTTTCCAAGAGGTATCAGTTGATAATTACCTGAAGTTTTCCATTGTTTCCTCAAAGATTCTTCAGCAAAAGCAAATTTCATCCTTGCGAAATCAAGTCTCCCAATTAAACTAAACTGCCATTCATTCAAACTGTCATTTATATCTTCATCTGGAATATAACACGATGGTACACCGGATGGAATTTCACTCTCAATTCTCTTCGGATGATTCAGAATAAAAGTAACTAAAAGTATTGGTGTTCATTTCAGATCTAGATTCCACAGATAAAAATCTCGAAATCGACCCAAAATAGACAAAAAAATCAACACAAAACCTTATTCAGACAAGTATTGTAGTAAAAATCACCACCAGTCATTGAAATTAATCGATGAAATCCTCAGAATACTTGAATTAATGAAGTAGAAGACCAAAAATATGATACAGAAAACGAAGAAATTTCACTGAGTTGATCGCCAGATTCGCAGAGCACAACTCGCCCGAGTTCTTTGTGGTTTATGAAATCGTCCCTAATAAAATATGCTTAGCTACTGGAGTTCATAATGAAACACAAGAAAAATGAAACAAGCAAACCAAGCGGCAGCAGCAGGTGGACTGGTGGAACTTATGCGAACAGGTGGTAGTACGTCAGTGAATCGAAGAAGCTCGATACTGCTGGGATTGAACCTATGTCTTGGTAACAGTGGAATGGTGGCGGAGAAGTGCGAAGCTTGCTGCTGATGTAATTGCATGCGAGTTTGCTGTGCTAGTGGAGTGCAGGTGCAGTGGTGATATGCAGGTGGTGAAGGTTATGCAGACTATGAAGGTAGTGCTTGGATGGATGCAGGTGAGGTGGAATGGATGATGGAATTGAAATCCAGTTGGTACTGTTGGTGGGTGTATGCAGGTGGTACTGTGAACCGGTAGTATGCAAGGATGGTGGTGAATACTAGTGGTATGCAAGGATGGTGGTGAATACTGAGGTAATTGAGGATATGCAGGTGTTGTGAAGGTTGTGATGGTTGTATGCATATGGAATGGATGATGGAGGATGGAAGGAACTGGTGGTTTTCAGCGAGCAAAATCTCGCAGAAGTTAGGGTTGTGAGCATCTGGGGGTATGAGATCTCTTCTGTAGCTTTTTCCAGGCTTTTATAGCTCTTAATAACTTCCTTGACAATCCTGCAAATTCGAATCGGTTAACAACCCTACTTTCCTAATCCATCGCAGCTTCTAAATATACATCTGTTTATGGGTGAAAACTATTTCTGCTGATTTTGCTAATTTTGGGTGTGTGGATGAGAAATGAATCTAAACCCTAAACAAATACACTGCACGGGAGTGCTTTTGATTCGAGAGATCAATCTATACAATTATGACCTAAACCAAGAAATGGCCGTTCCAGACTTGCTTCGGTCACAAAGTGAAGGAGATGGGGTTGATCTTAGGGAGGGAAGCGAAGAAGGTGTTGAGATTGTGAAGGTGTTGGCTTTTTATGACTTGTATCAGAAAGCTGAACTGGATTGAAAAATGTAAGCTATAAGTTCTGGTGTTTTCTGGATACAAATGACAACACTTGGTTTTCTGTGCTTGTCTCTTGTATTTTGTAAATAGGCGAATGACCTATTTATACAAGTCATTGAGCGCAAAACCCTCATCTCATAGGAAGTGGAGGAAGTTGAGTAATGGAGTAGTAGGGTCGTGTAGGTGATTGCACGATCACGTCTTTGCCCACTTTTCCCATCATCGTTAACCGTCCATGCCTCCTGACACGTTCTTGTGATGGCGCGTTGCACGCTGCACGCTGTAGACCGCCAGACCAATACCCCAGTAAGTATCCCCCAGTTTGTGACATGCTTGATGTCTCTAATGAGTGGATCGTGGGACCCACAGAGAGTAGCATACGGTGCTAAGTTAAATAACTAAGTTATTTAAGAAATTGATATTCATGAAATATCGTGTATGTTCGATGCATGTGATAAATTGTAAACAATCAGCATGTATGAGGCATCGATGTTTTAAAGCTTGACCAAATAAGTCGCGGATCAAGCGCCTTAAAATAGCATCACTTCCAACCATCTTCGAGTGATTGTTAGGAGGCTGCTTGGGGGAGCCATGCTTTGGTCGGTCACTCCTTGTGGAAGAGTGGCGGATGGTGATCATCGGGATGCTTTATTGGTCGTCTAGCTTTTAACCTAGGTTGTCCAATCAAGCTAGCAAAGTTGGACGGACGAGATGGTTTGCAACTCTTATTTGCGACCGTTGATGGAATTTTAGGGTTTTTAAGAGGTGCGCAAGAATAACTCTTTTGCTCGATCGAATTCAAGCATGGACGCCATTTTTGGTGGGACCAACCAGGCATGCGTGTAGACGGCCTGCCGGTGTACAGGTCCATGTTGTCTCGTCTCACGAAGGTGCGATCTAGGCCACTCAATTTGACCGGAAAAGGTAAGTGGTTGAGATCGATTTGCGGCAGAAATCCATTGCCGCAAAGGATTTGGAAGCTGCGCGACATGCCACTTTTGGGCGTACGTTTTGAGGCGCTCGGCCATGGTTGGCCTAGGCCGATCGGTTACACGTATAGGTGGACCATGGTGATCACGTTGATACTCTCTGGACCTCCTTAATCTATATATACACCCTCCATCCAAGCTGGCGAAGATGGATGGTCGTGATCAAACTGCGACAGTTATGCAATGCCGCAACCCCTAATTAGGGTTTTGAAGCAGTCACGCACGCATGACTTCGGCCAAACGGTTTGGAAGGATATGCTCCTTCTTTGGGGAGACCGATCGTGTGGGGGCCATGTTGGGCCGACGGTGAAGATATGTGTACTTGTTAGATGGCCCTAGGCACGATCTAAGCCATCCAAATATGCTGGCGAATTTGGATGGTTGTGATCGACTTAAGACGCTAGTGGAGTTCCCACGACCCTTTAAGCATCACGCCAGCCTCACTTTGAGCAAGCGTTAATTGCTCTAGGGATAGGTCGTGAGAAAACCGATCAGATGGGTGAGGAGTGGGCCCGCTAATGCGTGCATTAGCGCTTCACTGATCAATCGTGGGATGATCAAAGGCGTCCAACCAGGCTGGTGAAGTTGGACGGTCGTGATGACTTTAAGACTGCCTTGAACAGTCTAAGCTCGTCGAGATTCTTCCAAAGCAGCGCAACCACCCTATTTTAGGGCTGGCGTTTGACGTGCTGGGAGGAGTTCGTGTGATGTTCGACCGACTAGGGCATAAGTGGGCCCACCAGTGGTCATCACGATGCTCGCCTACTCTTGTCAGGGTTTGGCTAGGCTTGTTAAATTGCGTGACCAACTTGTTTGACCGCGATCGTTTCTGAGACTGATTTGGACAGTCTAGATTTCCCTTAAGGAAATTAAGCATGCTCGATCGGTCTAACCAAAGCGCGTCGATGCGAGACTCTCTTTGTCAGAGGGTGGTGTAGCCTGTGTGGGTATTCCATGCATGTCTCAATATTGGCACGGATATTCATGCTACTCTGCTGAGAGTGAACACTCAGTCGTCATGTCATGCTAGTAATGAGAGTTCGTCTAGGAAAAACATACGAAATACTAGGCTAATCATGCATTAATTAATAATGCTAAAAAATTCATAGAATATTTGGGATTGTTGCTACATGCACCATTCTCGGTGAATTTTATGTATTTATTGAATTGCTTCAAGTAAATAAAGCGAGAGGTTTTCTGAGCTCATCGCTTATCAAATGGCTTCATCCTTTGCAGGATGTCAGCATATTATTTTTGGTTTTACAATTTTAGCCCTGAACTAAAATCCACCATCAACAACACATTACCTTAATCTCCTACGTTCACTACCAAGATCAACGGCAAAAGCTTGTGCTCTTCCATGTTTCATAAACTCTCTTCACAGCCTAACTTCTCGGCAATAAAACATCTCAAAACCGCAACACCACTCTTACCAAATCTGTCGTGTTCTTCTCATCTTTTTATCAAGTCCCAGCTGCTGTCAGTAACATATGTGCTCGGCCCTTGAACCATGGTTCGCTGCTACACAATACCAAGGCAGAACTGCAATGTTTCTCGGACACAATTCTTGCTCATTTCTCGGCTTAGACAATGTTGCCAACATCCTGAACTTATGGCTATGACCGGCAGCAGCTCCTCACCCAAATCACTTGTTTCTCCTCACTTTCTCGAGCCAAGGTTGTTAACTTAAAACACCACCAGTACCTAGCTTTTCTTCATTTCAACTCCTAAAACAACACTTAATCTGTCGAGAATAACCACTGATCATTGTAACCCCTTATGTGAACACCCATAGCTGGTGACTGGAAATTGGTGGATGGAATAATCTTTCAGGCGTTTTCTCAAGCACTAAGTGTGCATATTCTGGTAGTGAAGGGATATGAGCATGTTGTTGACTTACAATCCCATTATATCTCCTTCCCTGGAATTTGATTTCAAATATGCAACAAACCCATTCTCATAAACCGCCTGAAACTATGCGAAACACCTGAATCTCTTCTCAAACTCAATGAGAGCAATGTCTTCTTCTTGGATGTTTTCACAGTGATTTATATCCCCAAAAATATCAAAGATTCAGATTCTATACAAAGCCCATCTTCCTAAATAGTTGTGACTTGCAACAATCTTCATAATCACATCCATTCAATACCTTCAGATAGATGACATAACTCCATTTCTTCCCTGTAGTTTCTTGGCTGCAAACCTTAATTCACCAAAACCAAATACAGTAGATTCCACCCAAACTTTGTGTTCATCTCGGCATCAATTACTTGTCTTAATTCTTCGCAACAACACCGGTCAGACCAAGGCTCCGGTGGCAAGACTTTGGCAATGGCTCTTGTTCTTTGTTCAGTGAAAAGAAACTGGACTTGGGTGTTTACTCCTGGCTTCTACGTTATAAAGAAGGAGGTGTCCCTTAACGAACTGCAGTCTCTCTTTAGAAATCTCCATTTAGATTCAGATGGTTGCCCTGAGTAATAAGTGCCTGGTGCTCCAGTAACCTCTGTTTTGACACTCTGAAGCCATGGTGCTTCTGTACTTCAACTCCGACAACGCCCAATGTCTCCGAGCAATGAATTAAGCTCATATTTGCCTTCTTTCTTGTCGCAGGACTCCAAAATACCTACAAAATGCAAACACAACGTAATATACAAATTGCAAGAGAAATAAATAAGAAAAGCATAAAAAATCGATATTCAATTGATGTTTTTTAGACTCCTATCACATGTGCATTTATATAAACCGATTAGTATCGGTGAAAATTCAAACTTTTTACATGTATTTAATCTGTTTATGTTGGTCACAATAAAGACCGATTCTTGGTGGCATAAAAACACAATCGGATTTTATGGACATTCGAGAAGACCGATTGTTCCAAATTATTTCACTTTTTTTGAAAAAAAAAATAGTCATTGGGGCCTTTTTCTATATATAGAGAGCTCATCCTTGGATCCCATTTGCCCCAAAATTGCTCATTTATTCCCTCTCACTCCATACCTCCACAAAACAACACACACCTATATAGATGTAGTCTCCAAAGCTCATATCATTATCTACTCTTTCTAACTCTCCGAATACCTCAACATACAATAATGGCATCATTTGATTCAAATGAAAATTTATCCATCACCAAAGCATGGTGTGCCGAAACTCGAATCAAAAATTAGTCCGCCATAAGGGTAGATACTGAAACCTTTTGGACAAAGGTACATAACAAATATAGGCAATATTTTGGAAATCTGAATGGAAGAAGTGTTCAACAAATCCATGGTAGGCACCAAGTCATCGAAAGTGCGATACTCGCTTATTTATCTATCCAACATCGGATTTTGAACGCTAGCCACTTTAGCTTGTCCATTGAACAAATTGTAAATATTTTTGTGGTTTATTTTACGTAATCCATGTTGTTTTATCTCCCAATGAAACACCACTAACTAAGTAAGTTTGTGTTGTATTTTTGTAGCATGAAGTCATGAAAGCGCGCTACTTGGAGGAAAAGGGGGAAGCATTCGCATTCGATGCAAGCTATCACTTCATGGTATCCAAAATTTCGGAGTATGCCCCAAACTTTATGGTTGGTGAATCAGACTCGGATTCCTCCGACGAAGATTGATGGTTTTAGAAGTTTTTGTGTAAGTTTTGTGGGTAGACCTCTATGTAAACCCCCACGAGACTATAACTCGTCCACTAACCTAAGGGTTCAAAGGCTTGATGCACGTGCTAAGTGTATCCGTGATTCCTACGAAAAGGAGTAGATATGAAATGAATGAAAAAGAAAATCTTATAAAAAGGTCACAATCGGTTTATATATGACTCAAAAAAATCCGATTGTTAGAATCGGATTATATATATGCTTACGTAAACTGATTCTTTAAGTCCTCTGTTAATTTCGAAAACGCTACCCAGAATCGGTTTAAAAGTGCATGAACGTAAACCAATTCTGGGTTGTGTTTCCGAAAAAAATCAAAAAATTTCAGTTGTTTGATTCAAATGAAGACCGATTTACATTAGTTGATCTCACATCTAAAATGATTAATTAACACCTAATATGATTGGTTAACACTAATTAATCAGGGGTAAAATGGGTAGTTAGATAATAGTTGGATAAGCGGTTGTGTGAAATTTATTTATTTCTAATGACCTTTTTTGTCATCTAGTAACAGGCCCAAAATAAATGGATTAGGCCTCAAACTAGCCAGGATAATATAAGGTAGAATGTTAAATCCCTTTTCTCTTTGTGTTTCTTTGTTATACTTTGATTTTAGTTTTGTTTATTCTTATATCATTAAGGTTCTGTAATTTATCTATATAATTTGATGCATCTGATTGATGGTCAGCCTTTTATTATTGGTAGATAACATAATTGGGTATCACTAGTTAAAATATTAGAATAATGCACCATAAATTCACCGTTGAATGTATGTTTGAATTTGGATGACAGTTTCTGAATTTCTGGACGGTTTTGTTTTGTTGTGGTATTGATGTTCTTAGGAAGTCTTAATGATGTTAAAATTATTTTAGGTCTTAACAAAAGTTGTATATAAACATCTTATATTTCATTTTGCTTTGGAATTGCTTGATTTGAGATTAACATGAATTTATTGTGAACAATTTGCTAATATGATGTTATCTGTCCAGTTTTTTGAATGATCATATAAAACGAATATCTTTTGTTTGAACCGTTGTTTTGGTGTGAATTTTGGATATGTAATATCTGAATGTGTCAAGAATGTTTCTGTAAATTTTAAAGATGATCAGATAAAGTTATCACCATGAAATATATAATATAATATGGATGCAGTTAGTTTGTATGATTAAATGCTTGAAAGAAATTTATGTTGTTAAGCCATGGTTGCTTGTGTTGTTTGTAAAAACGATTTTCAAAAAATAAATGAGTTCATGTTTTTCTGTTAGATGGAATATGGTTTCATGCTAACGGTGGGTAATGATCCCCGTTAGTTAAATGGGTAATGATCCCCAAGTAGGACTTGTGTTTTTGACCATCGATGGCGGTTATTCGTGCCGGATAACAAAAATAAAATGTGTAATAATCCCCGAGAGTAGATGGGTATGATCCCCATAGGAACTTTTGTTCCTGACCGTCGATGGAGGTTGTCCATGCCGAGAAACGATAGGTGGGTGTACGAACCAAGGTTTTTGTACCGTAAACTCATGGTTTGTTGGTGATAGTGTTAATACATGAATGATGTGTTGAAACTTAAATGGATGATTTGTTGATAATGATATTAATGTTGTGAACTCATAGACCGAATTCTAGATTGGATAATTTATCGAAAGCATTGTTGGTATTGTGATTGTTGAATATATCATTGATTCGTTGAAGTTGTACTATGTTTCTTGTTATATTTTTTTCCTTGACAAAATGATTATGTTTGCGCATCGTTAGAGAATTGGGAATGCATTCAATGAGCTTTCATCTCACCCCAATTGACATCCTTGCAGATTTATCATAGTTGTGCAGCGGAAGCTAGGAATGAGTAGCTTAATTAGTGATTGTGTTGTTTTCTTGTAATTGTTTAAAATGTAAGTTTGAACTAAAATGTTGTTAAAGATATCTAGTAAATTCAAATTTATCAATTCTTGTTTCATAAAGATTTTATTATGTTTGACATAAAATTTAAGTAAGACAAATATACGCATAACTCTCTTTCTGACCCGTAACGCTTCGAGTTCGGACCTCCATGCGGGTTGGACCCTGGTCCGGAACTCAGGGTGTTACAAAGGTCACTGGACCAATTCCCAACATTAGTCATGTTGTTCCGTGAACAATCCTTTACGGGATTGAATTAGTTTGATAGTGGAAATGCAATAAAGCGCGAACCAACATCCATGATACGAACACCAAAATCATAATAAGAAAGAAACATAGTTCACTTTGCGCGTTGAACCATTAACTTAGTTCCCTCAGTATCCCTGCGCCTTCGACTTCTAGAGTCACGCACGTGAATAGCAAGTCCTTTGGATCATATTCCAAACAGCAAAGGAAGAATCAGTTTGGTAACCACTCTAATCAGTCTTGCTACAAGATAATGATGAGTTGTTGACAAAGGCTCTTATGTTTAATATAATAAACCCCTTTGTATGGTTAGATCAATCCAATCCAATAACTACCGAAATAGTCAAGTCTAGATTTGCAATCAATCGATAAAGATTTCAAAGAGAAAACTATAAAGTGATGTCGATCTCACGCAACTAATCAATCAGATTTATCAAAGATAAATCGATTCTAGTTGAATCCTAGCCGATCAAGGTTTGTGCACTGAATCCACAAGATACGAAAACTGACAAGAATTCTTCTTCGTCTTCAAATCTTTTATTTCCTTCAAATACATGCACAACACCACTTGAATCTCTTGTGATCAGATCAATCATGCACATAATGGAGTTTGTTAATAATGGATTATCACAAGATTTCTTTAGATCTAACAACACTTCTAAAGAACCCGTCGATACTTTGATCTAGTCTGCGTGAATCTTATATCAGAAGAGAACATTCTCAAGAATAAACAAACTAGATGCAATCAAAGTTTCAACAACTGTTAGTCAATCAAATCAAATCGAAAACTAATAACATTGCAATTATCTAGTTTCCCACCAGCGGTACTCTAGAGATTTTTGGTATCACGGAAGTCTTTAAACGAGAGGTCGTAAGAGATTTCACCTAACTATGATACTTTCCTCTCCGATTAGACGGCTCCACCAGAAACAACAAAAAATGAAGTTTGCATGGCTCTTAGGATAGTTTGCTAGAAATTCAAACTTAGATATTTATAGACCAAGGATGTCTGTACACCAAGGAATTTCCAAAACCGAAAATATACTTAAGATATGCAATGAATGCCTAAATTCGGTGTTTTCCTAATTCCAATAAATATTTTCCAATATTTCTGAGATCTCTCATAGAAAATCTCCAATTAGTAAATGCACATTACCAAGTTTTATTCTCTAGAGCTATGCATTAATTGCTGGTAATTAAAGCATATAAAACTCAAAACCTTAATTAGAGAATTCTTAATTTATTTCGGCACGGGACCACCTTGAGTACTAAGGAATATCTTTGAACAATAAATGATAAGAGTTACTTCTCGTATTCAAAGTATGTTGACATCTTTACACTGCAAATCCTTATTCCATATCTACATGGATTTGCATCTTAGAATCGGTTCTACCACATTTCCAAACAAGTTTAGAATTGGTTTACCAGAATTCCAAGTCTACTATGTGATCGTCATACCAAGTCACAACGGTTAGTTGTGATCGGTCTTTCCAAATCACATATATGGGTTTAGATCGGTTATACCAATCACTAGGATCAGTTCTACCTAAACACGGTGCCTACTTGTGATAGGTCACACCAGTCGCTAGGATCAGCCATACCAATTACAAGGATCGGTTTCATCTACATATGGTATCTACTTGTGATCGGTCATTCCAGTCACCAGGATCGGTTACACCAATTATAAGGATCGCTCACACAACTCTTATGATCGGTCACACCAATTAGCCCAGAATCGGTCACACCAATTACAAGGATCGATCACACCGTCTCATGGTGATTACTTAGGGTCGGTTACACCAGTTGCCAGGACCGGTCATACCAAATCATAAGTCTAGGTATTGTGATCGGTTTTACCAAGATACATAACCCGAGTTAAGATCGTTCGATAAACCTATTGATTTCTCTTTCGATTCATGAAACAAGTTCAGGAATGTACTTCCTTTAAACAAATGTAAAACATTGTTTCCTAGGATGAAATCTTCACCATTAACCCATACACATAATCATAAAACTATATACAAGATTATGTCGATGTCATATCTACGAAGTTCAAAAGATAAGCGTTATACTTCGTAATATCATTCCTTAATACTATGACCATACGATTATGATCATGTCTGTCCACTAGAGTATTATATACAATATGTACAGTATATAGCACGACTTGAAAGATATGTTAGGAATGAAACAAGTTTAAGTCAATATTACTAACCTCAAGTGGAAGGATGATGTCGTCATTGTAGTTCGTTACTTCTTCTCATTCTTCAGGTCTTCAGAGTAATACTTGTATGTCTCAACATTCGTAGACTTTCTAGTCTAACCTGAACGAAGTTGACTCTAGTATTTAATCAAGCGACTCTAAATAAGTTTTGATACTAAAATCTGACAACCAAACTTGACATACCAATGATGAGTGCCAAATATTGTATATATTTATCCCTTTTTGTTGGCATTTAACTCATCTTTTGATCATTAATTCTACATTTTATCCCATATTCTGTATTTTCATTGTTTTCAAGAATAAATATTTTTCTTACTTAATTTTGCATTTTTAGGTAATAAATAAAATCTGGATGACTTGCGGAGCGGAAAAGAGCAGAAAAGTAGTGAAAAGCCGGGAGAAATCACGCAAGGAAGCCGCGAAGAATGGTGCGCACAACCTCATTTTCTACACACAAAAACGCCTCCGTTCTCAGCCATCAGATCAGTTCTCAGAAGCATCCGATGGTCGCTCCTTCATAGATCATCAAAATCTGAAGTCTCTGCCAAGCACCACAGCGCTGAAATTCCAAGCCTTCAGATTAGATGGTAGTTGAATCCAACGGTCGCTCCCTTGCTGTTTCATCAAATCCCGATACTTCCGCTTAACACTACAACACCTAACCCCATCTAGAGCCGTTAACTTCGTTGTATCAAAAAATCTGACGGTCGCTACCAGCTTCTTCAGGAGGAACCATCCGATCCACCTACCAGCTTCACATCCCACGGCCCATCTCACGAAACATCACCTCTTGATGGACCCGCCTCACACCAGAACATCCCATACCCTAAAACTATCGAACCAACCTCATTCTTCCTCTTCCCTTCTCTTTCTTTTCCTTCTCCTTCACCCGACAGTTGCAGAGCTCTGCAACTCGAGCTCCTGCCTCTCTGCCTTGTCGCAACAGCCACCACACCACACCGTACATCACCACCCCATCCCAAGTTTCTCCCTTGTCTCGTTTTTAGCATCAAACTAGGTGCTACAAGCTAGAACAGTGAGAAGCTAGGGTTACACAATCGAAAGAGGGGACAAAACTTGAAGAGACAGGAGCAGAAGAAGAAGATAAAGCATGGGTATGATCTTAATCGCAGAGGGGACAACGAAATCAGTGAGTAATTTTGGGAATTTGAGAAAACCCTAATTTCAATTTAGGGTTTCGAAAATTTAGGGTTTGTTGTAAACTATAAATATGGATGTTGTTGCTACTGTTAGGGGTGTTCTTGGACTAGCCAAGTTTCCACCCAATTTGGGTTAGGTTAATTCCAATTTTAATTGCACTGTTAATTTTTAATGTGTGATGTTCCTGTTAATTTTAATTGTTCCTGTTAATTGCACTGTTAATTGTTCCTGTTAATGTTAATTGTTCCTGTTAATTGCACTGTTAATTTTAATTGCACTTGTTCTTGTTCTTGGACTAGTTCAATGTGTGATATTCCTGTAAATGCTCACTGTTAGTTCACCATGTTGTTCACTGTTGTTGTCATGTTAGTTCACTGTTAATTTGTCATGTTAGTTTAAATGCTCACTGTTAATGATTAATTCACTGCCATATAATGTTTGTGTAATGTTGTGTTTAATTTGCTGTCACAATTGATGGAATGCTAGGCTAGATACATTTGAAGCAATGAACTAATTGTGCAATGGAAGAAATCAGTGCTCATAGCAAGCTGATTTTCTTGCCATTCCTTGTGTATGCTTAGGTTGCACTGTTGATTGAGCATTGGGAGAAATTAGTGCTCACTAGTGACAATGAGCAAGCTAATTCTCTTCCCATTCTTTTAGTATACCTCCTGTAATCTTGCCTTAGCTTAGCCTTGCTTTGTTAGCTTCACCACATCCCTGCCCTTGGCCTTAGGCCTTGGTTCATCTTGTTTTGTTCTTTGCTTTTGCCATGTGTTGCCCTGTTTGTGTTTCCTTTTGTTTATTTTGTTAGCCATCTTCTTTATTGCATTATCTTTGCTTCACTGCCACCTTTGCTTCTGTTGCTTTGCTTCTCTTATTCCACTGCTGCCTTTCTGCAGTTCCTGCTGTGCAGCACTTGTGCTGCTGCCTTCCTTTTCCTTACTCTTGCTGCTGCTTCCTGCAGCCAAGCAAAGGCCCATCTAACTGAGCCCAAAGCTCAACTCATTTCAAAAGCTGAGCCCAATCCAATTCAGGCTTAACCAAAGCCCAGTTGTTTAACCCAAAGGCCTAGTTCAATAGCCAAGCCCAATACATTTCATTCCAGAAGCCCAAAGCCCAATTACTGTGAAAGACCATTTCACTGTTAGGGTGAAATTGAGCCCAAAGCTCAATCAAAGGCCCAAAGCCCATTTACACTTCAGAGACCAACTGAGCCCAAGCTCAGTTCATTTTATTGTGAACAAACCCATTAGTACTCAAAGCCCAATTTAAGCCAAAAGGCTTCAAAGCCCAATAGCAATTTAGGAACCCAAATAGCTAGAACACTACAAAACACACCCGATCTCTGTGGATCGACCCGTACTTGCACGAGCTACAACCGACGACCGTGCACTTGCGGTATTACTGTAGGCCCCCGTTTTTATTGCGCTTAATTTTATACATATCTCCGGGCCCACCAAGTTTTTGGCCGGGGATAATTTCTATACCCTTTTTGAGGCCTGCCAAGTTTTTGGCGCCGCTGCCGGGGACTCGGTTGCGGCGCAATTGCTCTTTCTTTCTTTTGGGTTGTTACTGAACTCTGCTTGCTGTAACTCCTATGCTTGCTTGCTGATTTTGCTTGCTGTAACTCCTGTTGAGTTGTTGCTAAGTCTGCCACTGAACTGCTGCTGCTGCCTGAAATCTGCTGTGGTGCTGTTGAAAACCTGCTGTTGCTGCTGCTGATGCTCTTGTGCTGCTGTGGTGCTCCTCCTGGTGCCAGGCCAACTGACCCTGTGCACTTGCAGCTTTGCTGAACCAAAGCCCAACTGGGCTGTAAGCTGCAGAAGCTGCAGAAAGTGAACCAAAGCCCAACTGGGCTGTAAGCTGCAGAAGCTGCAGAAAGTGAACCAAAGCCCAACTGGGCCTCTGAAAAGCCAAAGCTTAGGATGATCCAAAGCCCAACTGGGCTTTTGCAACCTAACTGAACAGCTGGGCTGTGCTTAAGCAAGTAAGCCTAAACCCATTAAGAGAACCCAACCTGTGGGCTTCCATTTTTAATTTGTGGGCTTGTAATAATTTTTGTTTTTCTTTATTTTTTATTTTGGGCTTGTAATAATTTTTCTTTTTCTTTTTTTTCTTTCTTTTATGGGCTTGTAATTATTTATTGTTGTTTTTATTTTCTTTTGTGGGGTGTGATAATTTATGCTAGGCTAAGTTAAAAAAAAAAAAAAAAAAAAAAAA
>NC_039367.1:118508830-118600367 GCF_003573695.1 Papaver somniferum
CGTTTTAATGATTTGTTGAGTGAATGTCCGCACCATGGAATTGAGAAGTGGAGACTTGTCGTCATCCTCTATGAGGGACTAGACTTTAAATCTCGAACCATGGTTGAGTCTATGTGTAATGGTGAGTTTATTGATAAATCTGTGGATGATGCATGGAATTTTTTAGCCGAGATTGCAGAGAAAACCCATCAATGGGAATCCGTTAGGGAAACAGGAACAACACCACATGATATGAGTCACCCCCATGAATTAGAGTTTTATTCTTGTAATAGCTCCGACCTTAGGATTGAAAATTATCCTAGATTGCAAAATTCCTATCATGATGATGATGATGATTATGATGTTATGTTAGAAGAACATGTCTATACTGAAAATGTTATGGAACCTTTGGGTTCAAATACATTAGGCTTCTCTGCCCCGACCTTAATGCATGATATTTCTTCTAGTATTCCATGTGATGTTTCCCCTGATTTGCCGATGCATGAAAATCAATCTGTTGATGATGTTTATAATTCTAATTGTGATCTTGCCAATTTGATTAATGATTGTGAGCATGATGTGACATGTGTAGATGAGTTAGGAGATTTTGATTTGATTGATAATGATGTGCCTATTCTTCTACCTAAGTCACAATCTGATGGCCTTCCACCCAACCTAGATTTGGTTTGTGCCAATATTGTAAAACCAATTTTTCTGAAAATTCCTAACCTAGGTTTGGAACTGTGTGCTTCCCAAGTCCTCTTGGACTATTTTGCTTCTAAGTATAATACATTTGAGGAACCACAGTTGGAAATAGCATGTTTGCCCGTCCCTAGCACAGTTCATTTCGAGCTAGACCTTTTGCATGATGAACCCCCGAAACTGCGCGATTTTGTTTTCAAAATTATATCTTCTGTAAAATCCAGGTTTGGGGGTAGCTCATTTTGTTTCACAGCTTCACTTGCCTGCCTATCATAGCTCATTTTGTTTTCATAGCTCATTTTGTTTTCATAGCTCATTTTGTTTTCATAGCTCATGATGAACCCCCGCACAATTGATGGAATGCTAGGATAGATACATTTGAAGCAATGAACTAATTGTGCAATGGAAGAAATCAGTGCTCATAGCAAGCTGATTTTCTTGCCATTCCTTGTGTATGCTTAGGTTGCACTGTTGATTGAGCATTGGGAGAAATTAGTGCTCACTAGTGACAATGAGCAAGCTAATTCTCTTCCCATTCTTTTAGTATACCTCCTGTAATCTTGCCTTAGCTTAGCCTTGCTTTGTTAGCTTCACCACATCCCTGCCCTTGGCCTTAGGCCTTGGTTCATCTTGTTTTGTTCTTTGCTTTTGCCATGTGTTGCCCTGTTTGTGTTTCCTTTTGTTTATTTTGTTAACCATCTTCTTTATTGCATTATCTTTGCTTCACTGCCACCTTTGCTTCTGTTGCTTTGCTTCTCTTATTCCACTGCTGCCTTTCTGCAGTTCCTGCTGTGCAGCACTTGTGCTGCTGCCTTCCTTTTCCTTACTCTTGCTGCTGCTTCCTGCAGCCAAGCAAAGGCCCATCTAACTGAGCCCAAAGCTCAGCTCATTTCAAAAGCTGAGCCCAATCCAATTCAGGCTTAACCAAAGCCCAGTTGTTTAACCCAAAGGCCTAGTTCAATAGCCAAGCCCAATACATTTCATTCCAGAAGCCCAAAGCCCAATTACTGTGAAAGACCATTTCACTGTTAGGGTGAAATTGAGCCCAAAGCTCAATCAAAGGCCCAAAGCCCATTTACACTTCAGAGACCAACTGAGCCCAAGCTCAGTTCATTTTATTGTGAACAAACCCATTAGTACTCAAAGCCCAATTTAAGCCAAAAGGCTTCAAAGCCCAATAGCAATTTAGGAACCCAAATAGCTAGAACACTACAAAACACACCCGATCTCTGTGGATCGACCCGTACTTGCACGAGCTACAACCGACGACCGTGCACTTGCGGTATTACTGTAGGCCCCCGTTTTTATTGCGCTTAATTTTATACATATCTCCGGGCCCACCAAGTTTTTGGCCGGGGATAATTTCTATACCCTTTTTGAGGCCTGCCAACCAACGCTTGGTGAGTTCAACCTAGCTATGCTCTAACAATCTCCCCATTTGTCAATTTTACTGACAAAACTCTATTTACATATGGAGCTAAACAAATTACAAAATAACCCATTCTTCATACGCTTGATTCCAAGTTTCAACAACACAATAACCTGCATATATTCAATCAATAAATGTCGATGTTGACACTTGAATAACAAAAGCTTTTACTCCCCCTAAAGGTAAGCTAGGTAAATATTTAATCCGAACATCTTTGTTATTGCCCTTTTGTAGTCTAAATACTACACATCAATATGATATGTTTCTCCCCCGTAGTCAATGCTTTATTCTTTTGTTAGATATAACGTTTAAGCACAATTATCCTTTCCTAGTTATTAAAAATCACTTGCTTACTCCATATATTTCTCCCCTTTTTTGTCACAAAATGACAAAGGTTCGAGCAAATAAAGGACAAACCGAAAGGATCTTACAAATCTATAAGACTTGTATACAACCTATAAGAGTTAAGCACGAAGGTTTCACATACCATTTTATATAACCAATATTAAAACCGAAACTACAATAGTAATTTAGTTTCAATATGTTATCAAGGAAACAATTGCTCGAAGCAATTTACCGTATAGTCCAACAAATCGATTAAGAAACTTAATTCTATTGTTGAACTGATTCCGTATGTATAATCGCTTGTTTTGATAAGACCAAAATAAAGATCAGAATTAAATTTATTTTTCACATCAAGCTCTAATTATTCAGACAATAACTTAGACCTTTCCCTTTAGACAAGACAAACACTAGGTTATTTAACTAGTTTTTCTTGTCAAGGCATTTGATTAGACTTGAATAACTGAATCCTCCAATTGATAATTCTAACTAAGATCAGAATTAACTTAGTTTCTCTAATCCGGAATCAATTGGACTAAACAAATGACCCCGTATTTTGTTAAGTAAAAAACAATAGATACAAACCAAAATAAATTGAGTTATAATTATTATCCTTAACCGGAAGCAATTGAAACAAATATATATATATTACAGCACCGCAATTGCACCGAATTATGTTAAGCAAAAACACTTGATACCCAACAATAAAGAAGATACCAAACTATAAGCCAAATAAATTGACATAGTTTTTCTTAACCGGAAATAATTGAATCACATAAACATCGATACACAACATAATGAAACATATCAATTGTACCGAAACTTTGTTAAGCAAAAGCAAAATATATGCAGTATAAACAGGCTTTTCTTAAACAGGAAAACGATTAACTAATAAATAAAATCGTTACCTCAGTTTCCGCAGCCACTACTCCTTAGAAAGATATATCATTAAGTGCAAGTTCAAATAAGAACTCTTCCCCAGTGTGTTGTCATCCTCTCGCAAGAACAAAAGAACAAAAACAAAAGCAACCTTTACCCGAGAAAGGTTGAATCAGTTTTAACTAGTGCGTGCCAATAGAAAAAGTTGAAAACCCGAAACACATATGTTATGCGAAACACAACTTATGTAAACATAAATTGATTCAACATATTGTGACTTTTCACATATGAGTTTCAATCGGAACACCTTATGATCCTTTGATAAATCCTACCATCATGGGCTAGAACTTAATCCCGCTAAATCAAAAAGCCATACAAATTATAAGGGCTACACCATATGAGATCGAATATTAAGGTTAATAAAAACCAAAATCAGACATCTCATAAACCGAAGTCACATAGCAAAAATATAGACATTCAGTCACAGGATATATAACAAGAAACTATCACATGAAACAAAAATTATAAAATAAGAATTTTATATTCATAAATAATATTGATAGTTTTATTCAAAATAGACCTTAATATCGAGATAAATCAATACATTGATGTCTATTTTCTGATTAGATCTTTGAACAGTTTTGCTCAAAGATCATCTTCAATATCCTCAAATTTCTCGGGATCTTCATCTATAACATCACGACTGATTTCCCGGATTCTTCACACAGTACCTTGATCATGTTCACAGGCTAAAGCATTAACCTTTCGATTAATATTCCGAGCATACTCCCTATTACCGATTCCAAGTTTAATCAGCTTTCTTTGGTTACAAATAACAGTTCTTAGTAATGCTGCATGTCTATGATGAGTTTCAACAGTACTGAAGAGGACTTGACGAAGATTGAGAATATCAATATTAGCATCCAAACTATTTTGGACACGAAGATTAGTAACTCCTGCTTGAGATGTCACATCTTCACTCTCTTTTCTTTTATCCTCACAACCAGATTTCTTGAAGGAATCAACAAGAATAATAGTTTCACTACAAACCTTTTCAGTCAAGGCTTTCAAAATCTTGGCTTGATATCTGGTTTGAGGATACATCTTTTTAATATAAGTTCTCAAACAAGATGAGTACATATACCAGAGAATTTCAACACATACCAAAAATAGCTATCAGCCTTAAATAAATAATTCTGGCCAGATTCGAAAATAATTTCGCATCTTATGTGTTTCAAACTCCTAAAGATTTTTCCGAAAAGAATAAATCTTCAAAATCATGTATCTAAAAATACTTTAGACAAGAAGACCCATCATGTTTACAGAAGTTGTTATAAGACAACTTTTCTACACATAAAGAATTATTAAATATTTACAAGTAGATTGTATATACTCTCTACGTTGAATAAGAGATGTTAACAGGATTCTGGATGCCCAGATACTTGTGCTTCCTTATGAAAAATCCGGGGTCTAACAACCACACCCAATATTTCGATTAGGAAATCTGTATGGACTAACTTCGATATAATTCCAAGAGAATCAACTAGACAGTCAAACTCAATCAAGGAAAATATATCCAAGAGTTATATCTGTGTTTCTCAATGTAATCAGTAAATCAAACAGATAGAAATCCGTGAGCCTGATTATTATGAGAAATAACTTGAACGGTACTAAAGACCAAAGTTCAAGTGTCAATCAATTTCAATCAACAACCAAAGGTTGTATTTACCAATTGATTGAACTACGTAAAACCTGTGATATTTCAATTATATAAACAAATATAATGCAGAAAAAAATAACACAGACACCAGAAGTTTTGTTATCGAGGAAACCGCAAATGCAGAAAAATCTCGGGACCTAGTCCAGATTTGAACACTACACTGTATTAAGCCGCTACATACTATAGACTACTACAAGTTAACTTCGAACTGGAATGTAGTTGAGCCCTAAAAAATCTCACACTAATTAAGGTACAGTCGCGTTCCTTAGGCCTCTAAATCCCATCCAGACTCTACGCATTTGATTCCCTTAGCTGATCTCACCCACAACTAATTGCTACGACCCAAAGTCGAAGACTTGATAAACAAATCTGTCTCCCAAAGAAAAGTCTATTTGAATAGATAAATCTTCCTCCCATAGAAATACCTACCAAGTTTGTTCCGTCTTTTGATAAATCAAGGTGAACAGGAACCAATTGATAATCCGATCTTATATTCCCGAAGAACAGCCTAGAAATATCAATCACCTCACAAAGAATGAGACGAAGGGCTTTGTGATTACTTTTTATATCTTGCCTATCAGATATAAATCTCGAGCAAATCTTAGAGAATATAGTACTCAATACTATAGAACAACACAACTACGGAGAAAATAGTTGGGTCTGGCTTCAGAATGCCAATGAAGTCTTTAAGTCGTTAACCTATAATGGTTTTAGGGAAAACCTAGGTTAAAGGAGAATCGACTCTAGTCGCAACTAGTATCATACAGAAGATGCGGGGATTAGGTTTTCCAGTTGCTAGAGTTCCCCCTTATATAGTCTTCAAATCAGGGTGTGATAGCTTTGGAACAAAGCAAACAATATTCACCGTTAGATGAAACCTGATTCAAGATTCAAGCTAATATCTTTCCACCGTTAGATGGTCTCAGCTTGTTACACACAAATGATATATACCTTCATTTAGATATGGGTAACCGTACCTAAACGTGTATACTGAGTTGGCTCAATAACAGTTAACCGATGTTAGCCATATGAACACTTTTATCTTAACCATGTTCATTTTAACACTTCTAGATCAAATGAATCTAATTGTGTTACTCATAGAGTTGTTCAATTGTTTATAATCTCATAGAAGTGTACAAGACACAATTGAAGCAAAATCAGATTGATTCAAAAGAATCAGTTCATGAACACTTTAGCCAAGGTTTGTAAAGATTGTGTTAGAGCATAGCTCGGTCGACCTCGCATGCGTTGCTATGTCAAGCATGTTTGTCAATGTTTGTGATCAAAACTATGAGTCTTGATTTCTAGTCTATTATAGCTAAGTCTCGGACTAGGATAGAAAAGTGTAGTTGAGCTCAAGGACTTCATGGCTATTCATCATACAACGACGAAGATCTATTCAAGGAACCGTGGATCTTCATCAACAAAAAAGTATGCGGAGACTTGAACTTATCTATCACTCAAATGTCTATATATTCTATCTCCTACTTCTTATGAGACAAAAAGTCGTATGCTATATAAACTGGATCATACACATTTGACATTTCGAGCTGAGTATTCATTACTTATCTTTTTATCGAAATCGTGTGTTGGTAAAGCGTTTCGCTTTGATCAAGTTTATCTTCACCTAGTGACGAAAGTCATGAAAAGTTTCAATTACTTTGAGAATTGTTCTGACGTAAAACGGTCTGTGAATAACGACTATATAACGTCCTCTAAGAATATCTCAATGATTGGAATGAGAGTTTAGATTACATAACCATGTATTCCTTAATCCGAACTTTTCGAACTTTGTTGATTGAGAGAAACCGGAGGAATTGGCTTTTCCAAGTCCGCGAACTCGATCCGCGAACTGACGGAAGTTCTCTTATCGAGAATTTCTGCTGGGATTTTCCAAAAACTCGTTTGCGTGTTTAGTCCGTGAACTCATTCCGCGAACTGGAGGAAGTCTCTTTGCCGAGATTTTCTGCTGAGTTTGAAAAACTCTGCCGGTTGCCTTAATTCCGCGAACTTGTTTGTGAGCTTAAGTGGTTATGATCTAAAGATGTGCTCTGAACATGAAACTTAAATTACTAAGGAGTGCTTTATGCAAACCGTGGCTATAAAGTTCATGAGACGATTCATCGAATCGAATCATCTTTGTTTCAATTGTGTCTTGTGTAGTTACATACGATCTCATAGCAATTGAACAACTCTCTAACTAGTTCATTTGAGTCAATTGAACTAGTTATGGTGAAGAAGAACTAGGTTAATATGAAATTCTCATATGGTTAACCTTTTGGGTTACTATGTTGAACCAACATACACGTACACGTTTGGGCACGATTTTCACAAACCCAGTAAACGTCTACCCAAGTGTGTGTGACAAGCTAAGTTTTCGATCTAACGGTTGAGAAGTATTAGCTTGAATCTAAATCAGGTTTTCATCTAACGGTGAATATGGATTGCTTTGTAACTAAGCAAGAACCCTGATTTGAAGAATATATATAGGAGACATCTAGCATTGGGCAAAACTAATCCCCACACGTTTGTGTGATACTAGTGCGCGCGTTAGAGTCGAATCTCCTTTAACCTTTGGTTTTCTTCTCTAAAACCAGGTTAACGACTTAAAGACTTCATTGGGATTGTGAAGCCAGACCGATACTACTTTTATCGTAGTTGTGTGATCTGATCTTGCATCTTCTATCGTACGAGTACAATCTTTGATTGGCTTGAAATCGTGAGAGTTCTCTGATAGGCAAGATAAAGAAGTCACAAACATCTTTGTCTCACTGTTTGTGATTCCTCGACAAACTGCTTGTGTAGTCAAGAAATATTGTTGAGAGGTGATTGATTAATATAGGCTGTTCTTCGGGAATATAAGACAAGATTATCAATTGGTTCCTGTTCACCTTGATTTTATATCTTAAGACGGAACAAAACCTAGGGTTTTTCTGTGGGAGACAGATTTATCCTTTGATAGACTTTTCAGTATGAGACATATTAGTTTATTATCAGGTCTGCGATTTTGGGTTGCAACAACTCTTAGTTGTGGGTGAGATCAGCTAAGGGAATCAAGTGCGCAGTATCCTGCTGGGATCAGAGGCGTAGGAGTAAAACTGTACCTTGAATTAGTGGGAGACTGATTGGGGTTCAACTATAGTCCAGTCCGAAGTTGGCTTGTAGTATGCTAGTGTCTGTAGCTGCTTAATACAATGTGTACTCAATTTGGACTAGGTCCCGGGGTTTTTCTGCATTTGCGGTTTCCTCGTTAACAAAACTTCTGGTGTCTGTGTTATTTCTTTTCCGCATTATATTTTATATAATTGAAATAATACAGGTTGTGCGTTAAAGATCATCAATTGGAAATCCAACCTTTGGTTGTTGATTGATATTATTGATCCTTGGACATTGGTCTTTGGTACCGTCCAAGTTATCTCTCTTTGATAAAGACTCGCAGATTTCCATTTGCTTAAGTAAAGATGAAATCGAGAGATTGAGATATAAACTCTTTGATATATCTTTTTATTGATTGAGTCTAACTGTCTAGTTGATTCTCATAAAAAGTATATTGGAGTTTGTCCATACAGATTGCTAAGCGAAATATTGGGTGGTGTTGTTAGACCCCCGTTTTTTTAATTGGTATCAGAGCAGACAAACACACTAAGACCTCATCAGTCTGTGTTTGTAGCGATCTGACTCTATGGACAAGTGTACTATCTCTGACAACGCAACATCATTACAGGGTTGCTCAGATAAGTTTCAAAGAACTGAAACCACTGAGGAAAACTCCTTCACGTCTCCTTCAGCCGAATCCGCATTCAACTGGAGAAAATCTCTTGATGAACAGTTGGATGATCTCTCGGATGATAGTGATTCAGAAGAAGGACAGAGTCTTGATGAGGAAGTTTCTCAATACATCAAGTTGTTTAATCGTGAATTGAAAGAAACAAGGACAACTGCTTGCTTAAGAAAATACGTGGGTCCTTTCTGTCAAGAAAACAGAAAGTTGAGAAAACTCTTCAAAGGTTATGATGGTGGATACAAACTGTTACAATCTACCGTTAAAGATCATGAAGAAGAGGTTCGCTCAAAAAAATCTGAATGTGATAATCTTCTTCGTAACCTCTGTATGTTAAAAGAGAGACTTGCAGAAACTGAAGCAAGATGTGAATCTCAACAGAAATGTTTCAACGACAAAGAACGCAGTCTTCTTACCAAAGAGAAATCCTTGGAAACCAAACTCACTGCTGCTCTTAATAAGGTAAAATCACCGGAAGAGAATCTAAATGGGTTCGGTTCTAGCTCTACAAAATTGTCTTCTATGCTGGGAGCCTGTAAAGAACATCATGATAAACGTGGTCTGTGATATAAAGGAATAGACGCTCCTAACAATGGTAAGATTAAGTTTGTTAAAGCTGTTAATATTTCTCCATGTGAAGAACCTGTGTCAGCTTGCAAAAACAAGGATTCTACTTCTTCTAAATCTGCTCAAAATAGAACTATTGAACGTAAGTCCTTCAACTGCTATTACTACGGAAACAAAGGACACTCTGAGCGAAGGTGCCGTCTTCAGATAAGGAATGAAAATCTTCACAACATTCTTACTTGGATGTCTAAAGAAGTTGTTAAACCTATATCACAGATTGGAATCAACCCTGCTCGGCCTCAAGGGATATACTGTGATAAGGCTTTTCCTAATTAAGTTTTCAAACCGAATGATGCCTACAATGGTGGAAGGAAAAACAACAAAAGTGTGACAGCTGCTGTAAATCAGTATGGAAAGAGAAAAAATAACATGAGAAAGAAAAGCGAGTTAAGTTCGTCTAATCCTTTCAAAAAGGACTGTGAATTCAAGTCTTCCAACTCAGATTTTCTACACGTCAAAAATAAGGTGTCTGATCTGAAGATCTGTATAAACAACCTAAGACGGAATATCAAGAAAACATGGAATGTTGTTAACACATGTACTTCTAAATCTTCTCTTGATAATGCTTCTTCAACTATACCAGGTATCTTGATAAATACCGATGAAAAGGAAAAAGAAGAAGTAAATAATGATGAGCAAGATGCTCATCTTATTAAACCCTGACATGTTCATGTTGCATCTCTTTTAATTATGTTTAGTTAAAAAGGGATGCTCATGATTCTCAGGATTTTCATCTTGAGAAAGCTGTCAGGATTGTACTGCATTCGATGTTATTTTATTCCGTTTGCTCATCAACATCTATTTCTTTTTGGGCTTCTTTGGTCTATCTTAGGCCCGTTTCTCTAGTACACGCACCAACCCTCACGAATGGCATGTTTCCTAGGGTTTGATGGAATTCCTTATATATATTATGTGTTCCAGAAGTGCAAAAAGATTTTTTAAAAGTCTTTTTGGTGCGCAATGGAGGGAAGCAACAAGGTTGATAATGTTGAGCTTTGTCCTATTGATATCTCGTGCTTTCATGCTCTTGATCATGAAAACGAAGACAAACTACTAGTTCAGATTTCTTCACAACTGGTAGCAAATCTTCTTGGAGACTTTAAGGTCGTTCGAGAACAACTCAGTATTGCAACGAGGAACCTTGACTACCTAAAAGGCGAACTAAGGAAGGCAACTGAGGAACTCATTCTTATTCAATCACTGGTTGCAGACAGGATTTAGTTTTTCGTCTGATCTTGGTTCTAGTTTGTTGCCTAGTATGTCTTCTTTTTGAATTAGTTGGAAGAATAACTAGTGCTTTGAATAGCGAAGATTGTGACTACACATAGTTATTTTTGTTTTCATCTTCTTATGTTATTTTTTAGGTTTATTGGTTTTTAAATTCTAAAAATATTTGGAGGATGATATGATTGCAGTATTAATCTGTTTTGAAGTATTGCAATATGTTTATGGGATATGTATTGTTTGCGTCCGTGAACTTGAAGGTCCCATATTATGTCAAAAGTAAAGTCGTTCATAAATTGATATTTGTATTGATGAAAAGACGAATGGACTTTTGACAATTACAAAAGTTATGCCTATGCAGTCATTTATTTGATGGAAAATAGGATGAAATATTTTGTTTGACAAGGACAAAATCTATTATGTCGTTATGCAAATAGTGATGGAAAATAAAATAGATTCTTGTATGTTATCCACGGTATTGATCTTCATTGATCCATTTTGTTATGTTTTACCGTGAAGGCTCCATTGTGTATCTTATGTTGAGCACCTTACAACTATGTCGATTAATATTGGCCTTGTTGGTTGTTCCATGAGATGTTATATGTTGAGCATTCTTGAACTAAATTAATCATCTTGATTGGTTATTTAGTTATTTGCTCCGAAAGTCTTCTTTTGTCGAGAAAAATCTTTTGACAATTAAATTGATTGCTTCAGTGATTAGTTTGGTTGTGTATTCCAATTAGATTAATTATAGGTTCTCTTGAAATTAATCTATTTGAGTTTTTCATATATTCCACAAGTTCTTGTGTTGAGTATATGAACGGCTATACTAATCATGTTCTATTGGTTGATCTAGTCGTTTATTCCGTAAGGTTTTCCTTATGTTGAGTATTTGAACGATTAAGGTAGTCATCTCCGAGTGGTTATCTTAGTCGTAGTTCTGTGAGTTTTCTTATGTTGAGCACAATCAATTAAATTGATCACTTTTGTGGTTTGATTTAGTTGCGCATTCCAATTAAATTAATCATGGGTTTACTTGTGATTAATTTGATTGAGTTTTGGATATAGAAAATCATTTCTATGGTTTTTGGTGTCCAATTAAAAATCCTTCTTTTCTTTCGAAATTAAGGCCGCTCTTGTTGTTCTCTCGGGAATGACATCAAACGGGGGAGAGTTCTTTTGAACTTGTGCTTAATGGTAATATCTTGCGGGGTGTGCGGCTGTGGAATTTTATAGGGGTTATCTTGTATCTTAAAAATCCTTGATGAATGCATTTAGCTTCGGCTTTATGATTGCATCTAAATTAAGCTGGTATGTATTTTTTTTCTTTTAGTCTATGAAATGTCTCTTGTGGAAATTTCATTATGATCCCGTTCTTTTACCTTTGCCAATTTTATTGACAAAAAGGGGGAGAAATAATGTAGTTCACACTACAAATACATATGGTTTTCGGATCATTGTGTAAGGGGGAGTGGTTTCCATGATCGAGATGGACTATTGACTAAGGGGGAGTGATACATATCACCATAGTATTGTTGTTAAAGTCATGATGCAATTGGACTTTGATGTTACATAATGATACTATGACATTGTATAATAATGATCGAGAATCTCGATTAATCTATGCTGTTCTTCGGGAATATAAGACAGGATTATCAATTGGTTCCTGTTCACCTTGATTTTATATCTTAAGACGGAACAAAACCTAGGGTTTTTCTGTGGGAGACATATTTATCCTTTGATAGACTTTTCTGTGTGAGACGGATTTGTTTATTATCAGGTCTGCGATTTTGGGTTGCAGCAACTCTTAGTTGTGGGTGAGATCAGCTAAGGGAATCAAGTGCGCAGTATCCTGCTGGGATCAGAGGCGTAGGAGTACAACTGTACCTTGAATTAGTGGGAGATTGATTGGGGTTCAACTATAGTCCAGTCCGAAGTTAGCTTGTAGTAGGCTAGTGTCTGTAGCGGTTTAATACAGTGTGTATTCAATCTGGACTAGGTCCCGGGGTTTTTCTGCATTTGCGGTTTCCTCGTTAACAAAACTTCTGATGTCTGTGTTATTTCTTTTCCGCATTATATTTTATATAGTTGAAATAATATAGGTTGTGCATTAAAGATCATCAATTGGAAATCCAACCTTTGGTTGTTGATTGATATTGATTGATCCTTGGACATTGGTCTTTGGTACCGTCCAAGTTATCTCTCTTTGATAAAGACTCGCAGATTTCCATTTGCTTGAGTAAAGATCAAATCGACAGATTGAGATATAAACTCTTTGATATATCTTTTTATTGATTGAGTCTAACTGTCTAGTTGATTCTCATAAAAAGTATATTGGAGTTTGTCCATACAGA
This sequence comes from Papaver somniferum, assembly GCF_003573695.1. NCBI lineage: Eukaryota > Viridiplantae > Streptophyta > Magnoliopsida > Ranunculales > Papaveraceae > Papaver > Papaver somniferum. Next base: position 118,521,868 of record NC_039367.1, read on the forward strand.
TTGCTAAGCGAAATATTGGGTGGTATTGTTAGACCCCTACTTTTTCAGATTGCATTCCTTAAATAATAAATATATTTGTTCATGAGTATGAAATCACACTTAACCGATTTAAGAACCTGAACCACTTAAGTTTGCAAACGGGTACGCAAACTTAAGTTCCGGACATTGGTCACAAGCCGTCAGTTTGCAAACGGGTACGCAAACTTTAGCTCCGGACCGAACTCAAGTTGAAACCGTTTGCGAACGGGTACGCAGACTTGGTTCCCAGACTTCAACAGTTAAATCAAAATGACTCAACATTTGAATAAGTTTGCGAACGAGTATGCAAACTTAACTTCCAGTCCTGAATTCCATCAAAATAGTTCGTACACTTAGTACAAAAACCGTAATGCATCCATACATGGGTTTTAGCTCTTAACTCCCATTTCAATCATTGAAACATTCTTAGAAGACGACAATAGCTGTCTCCCACAAACTATTAGCTTATAAGCAATATTCAAGTGATCGAATGATTAATACGAAACATTTCGAGTCAACATCAAATGAGTGTCTCACACAAATCATGTAACATGTTACCAGGTGATTTTCACATGATCATCTTTTGACTTTCGTCAAGAATAATGATGAACGTTGTTAAAGCAAAAAGCTTTACAACACATATTTCGAGAAAGATATAAGCGAGTTAAACTCAGCTCGAAATATCAAATGTGTATAATGTAAAGTCTATATAGCTATACGACTTTGTCTCAATAGGAGATAGAATAGAATAGACTTCTGAGTGATAGATGAGTTCAAGTCTCCACACACCTTTTGTTGATGAAGTTCCACAAGCTCCCCTTAGTAGTTCTTCGTCTTCAATTGGTGAATGTCGTGAAGTCTAAAGCTCAACTACACATTCTATCCTAATCCGAGACATAGCTATCAGTAGACTAGAAATCAAGACTTATAGTTTTGGCAACTAAACTTGAAAAACAAGCTTGAGATAGCAACGCTTGCGAGTTCGACCGAGCAGTGCTCTAAAAATCTCCATGTTTGTCAATTTTAGTGACAAAACTATCAATACATATGAATTAAAAAATAAATAAACTTTGTAGCTTCTCATCCAAATGCTTGATTTCCTTGGTTCTTCAACATTCCTTGAATTCTTCGTCACTCCAAGTACTCCAGTGATTCTGAACGTGTTCAACTCAGCATTATAGTTGTTGAAGATCCGTAACATAACAATAATTTCACAAGATTGTTTTCTTATTATTATACAATGTCATAGTATTATTACACAACATCAAAGTTCAGTTGTATCACAACTTTGACAATAATACTACGGTGATATGTATCACTCCCCTTAGTCAATACTTCATCTCACAATGAAAACCACTCCCCCTTACATAATGATCCGTAAACCATATGTATATGTAGTGTGAACTACAAATAATTCTCCCCCTTTTTGTCAATATAAATTGGCAAAGGTACGAAAACTAGCGGGATCATAATGAAATTCTCAACGAGATACTTCATGACTAAAAGAGAACATATCAACTTTGTTTCGATGATTTCACATAGTCGAAACTTAGTGTATTCATCAAGGAGTTTATAAAGATACAAGATAACTCCTACAGTATTCCACAGCCACACTCCCCACAAAGATGTCACAATTATGCACAAGTTCAATTAAGAACTCTCCCCCATAAAATGTCATTCCCGAAAGAACAACAAGGGCGACCTTACTTTTACAAGAAAAGAAGGATTTCTTTGGATATTAAAAAATCACATGAAACATGAATTTGTATCCAGAAAACTCAATTAAATTAACCACAAAGGAACCTCAATGATTAATTTAATTGGAAATGCTCAATATAAGAAAACTTACGGAGCCATACAATACTTTCACATAGAAATGGATCAGGGAAAGATCAATACTGCGGAATATACAAAAGTTCATTCTATCTTTTATCAATATTTGCATAATGACCTAATAGACTTAATTTTTGACATATATGGGAAAATCATAGTTCACGGACGTAAACACACATATCCCATAACATTATTTGCAATATATGAAACCAATAAAGATTAATACTGCAAAATCATCTTCCAAATAACTTAGAATTTAAATAAATAAATCTAAAAACATTGCAAGGTGAAAATCGTTGGCAATATCTATGTGTAATCACAATATATGCCACTCCAAACCCTAGTTATCCTTCTTAAAACATAAGAATAAATTCTCATAAGAAGTTTCCTAGACAATAAGAAAATCAAGTTTCTTTGATAACTTCATACCTTTGAAAGGCTCCATCATAAAAGGTATCACTGATATCCTTGATTATTTTGACCGTAGAGATTCCATATTCATGGGTTAGGACATTAACTTTTCGATCAACAATGCGGGCAAGCTGCCTCGCTTTGACACAGTCCACGATGAGTTTCTTCTGATTCCGAATCAAGACATTTTGATTTCAAGGATTTTGGTCTGACTATCAATGAGTTGATTTACTTGCAATTGAAGATTTGCAAATTCCCTTTGAGTCATTCTGAAAAAGAATTAAATCCTTGACAAATTCACCACTCCAGGAGTTGTACTCTTTCCTTGCAATCATCTTTTTCAAGACAAGTTCTTGAACTGAATCACATCCTTTAATGTCTTCTTCCATCTCAAGATTCACCACTTCCTTAGGTCTTGAAGACTTCTCCATTTTTTTATATTAGGGATGGAAAAACAATATAGTATATATATATTTACGAACAACAGAAGGACACCCTTGTCATGGAAACCCTAAAAACTCCCAAGTATAAGACACGGACGTTCGTGGACCAGTTATGGAAGGTTAATGGATCAGAAAAGATCCAAAAAATAAGGAAATACTCTTTGTTTTCAGATATCTCTTACTTTCATAGCTCAACAATCAAAAGATTTACTTTAAATCAGAGCATATGAAAAAGATACACTAGTTACTATGAGTCAATATATGACTCAACATTCACAAAAGAAGAAAACAACTATTTCAACTTCTGACATAGTGTCAACTGTGTTAGAGCACTGATCGTCCGAACTCGCAAGCGTTGCTATCTGAAGCTTGTTGTCAAGTTTAGTTGCCAAAACTATAAGTCTTGATTTCTAGTCTACTTATAGATAATTCTCGGATTAGGATAGAAAGTGTAGTTGAGCATTATACTTCGCGGCGTTCATCGATTGAAGACGAAAAACAACTAAGGGGAGCTTGTGGAACTTCATCTACAAAAGGTATGTGGAGACTTAATCTCATCTATTACTCAAAAGTATATCTACTCTATCTCCTATTTGAGACAAAAGTCGTATATCTATATAGACTTCAGTTATACACATTTGATATTTCGAGCTGAGTTTATCTCGCTTACATATTTCTCGAAATATGTGTAGGTAAGCTTTTGCTTTAACCAAGTTCATCTTATATTCTTGACGAAAGTCAAAAGATGATCATGTAAAAATCTCCTGGTAACATCTTACATGATTTGTGCGAGACAGTCATTTGATGTAGACTCGGAATGTTTTGTATTGATCATTTGATCACTTGAAAATTGCTTTGAAGCTAATAGTTTGTGTGAGACAACTATTATCGTATTCTAAGAATGTTTTGATGATTGAAGTGGGAGTTTAGAACACTTAACCATAATTGGATTTAAGCACAGTATGCATACTTGCATATGTGTTGTTCCAAGACCGGAATACAGTATGCATACCCGTATGCATACTGGCGAGGTCAGGTGAAGTCCAGGAGCTAGATTATGCGTACTTGTACGCGTACTGGCGAAGTCAATTGAAGTCAGGGTATTATAGTATGCGTACATGTACGCGTACTGGAATCAACTGAAGTTTGGAAGTGTATGACAGTATGCGTACCCGTTTGCATACTGGTGAACACAGTCTAAGTCCGGCTACTTAGTTATGCGTACCTATTTGCATACTTGAGTGGGTTATGTTCTAAAATCGGTTTGTTCATGAACTAATACATTTATATATATTAAGGAATGCAATCTTTTGCAGACCGTGGCTATAATGTTCATGAATTGATTCGAGTGAATCAAAATCGATTTTGCTTCAATTGTGTCTTGTATACTTCTATGAGAATATAAACAATTGAATAACTCTAGAACTAGTTTCATTTAATTCATTTGAACTAGTTATTGTTAAGATGAATAAGGTTGATACAAAAGTGTTCATATGGCGAACTTCGGTTAACTATTGTTGAGCCAACAAAGGTGCACACGTTTAGGTACGGTTACTCATATCTAAATGAAGTCACTTTTCATTTGTGTGTAACAAGCTAAGTGATAGACGCATTTATGTGTCTATTTTGTTCTCAATTTTCTGTATTGTTAGACTCGATTAAGTACTTATTGTGTTATTTTGTGTTCTTGTAGATGTTTTTAGAGAAATAAGCTCTTGCGGCGATATTGGCTCAAAAAGTGGTGTTTTATACCCCAGGATAGAGTACTAAAGGCACCCCAAAAATGCACCGGAAGCGTCCCAGAAATGTGCCTGAGGAATCCAGAAAAATTACTATTTCCACCCCAATTGCTAAAGGGACCCCAGGGATGGATTAGGGGGAGGTCACTTTCTTCCCAGAATTTGAAAATAATATTTGGCGGGAAAATTTCTTCATGTACTGGCAGATTTGCCAATCGATTTTTGAAGGTGTTTTAAGGTGATTAAATCGCTGAAACTTAATGGGTATATGTGATATGTATATAAGAAGATATTTTGGTGGTTGGGATCGATCAAATTTGGCCAGATAATCGATTCTCGATTAAAACAGGAAAGAAGAGATATCGGTTAAACTTGGAAAGAAAATTACTTGAAGATGCTGCATGGGTTGTGGAAATTAAGTGCAGATATTCTCCTAGGTTGCGTATCAACATATTGTGGAAATTTTCAAGACAATTAACGCATGCATAGAAAGAAAATAGGAAATTATTCCCAAGAATAATTTTCCTTTACTGTGAAGATTTTGAGGAATTAATGGAGAGATTTGATGCGCCTAAAATGTATAAATAGTAGCTACATGAGTCCTGGAAGGGTTGTCGAGAGGAGGTCTAGAGAAGCAGAAATCAAGAGTTGATGAAACTCTGTTGCTGCTGCTGCTGATGAAGAACACCAAGAACACGAAGTATGGACTCGCAAGAACAGTCGTTTATGAACAGTATCTAAGATGCACATCCGTGGGTCGCAGCGCAGTCTAAACAGCAACAGCACTTGTCATTTATCGTTCATTCTGTGACGCTTTTTGTGCGTCGCAGATTACAGTTTACACCATTTTCTCTTCTTCTCATCATTTGTAAACCATTTTTGAGCCATAATAAATTATTTTGAGAGCATTTATACTATGATGAGCTAATTCCCTCGTAACCAAGGCAATGGAGGAAGCTATTCATGCAACAGAAATGGGTAACTATTTCATTTAATTATATAATTCACCTAATCGCTGCTTTTGCAGAGTTTTAAATTTTTTGAATGATTGTCTTAATTATTTGTTATTCAGTTTGATAGGTTATGCTTGGTTTAATCTCTTGATAATCTATGCTTAAGGTTTGCAAATAATGTTTGAGAATCTGTATGATTGATAGTGAATTAAAGATAAAAGAGGACTTAAGAATTAAATGGAGTTTTGAAATATTTATCATTTAATTTTGCATAATAGTGGAATCTAGTGTCTTGGTTACCTCTCGCACCCATTGTTAATATTTTTGTATATATAATTTTATCAAATCTTGAAATTTAATCTTCACAAGTCCGAGAGTTTGAACCTCATTACTACAACCCACGAAAAATCTTTAATCACTAAGTTCGATCTAACGGTTGAAAGATACTAGCTTGAGTCTAATCAGGTTTTCATCTAATGGTGAATATTGAATGCTTTGTTACCAAGGTAACATTGATTGCAAATCCTGATTTGAAGACTATATAAGGGAGAACTCTAGCAACTGGGAAACCTAATCCCCACACTTCATGTGTGATACTAGTTGCGACTAGAGTCGATTCTCCTTTAACCTTAGGTTTTTCCAAAACCCAGTAGGTTAACGACTTGAAGGCTTCATTGGGATTGTGAAGCCAGGCCCAACTATTTTCTCTGTAGTTGTGTGTTCTGATCTTGTATTTTCTATCGTGATTGAGTACTATCTTCTCTAAGATTTTCTCGAGATTTAATCTCTGATAGACAAGATAATAAGTAGTCACAAACATCTTCGTCTCATCGTTTGTGATTCCACAATATCTTGTTTCGATACCATACGATTAAGATTATTGTGAGGTGATTGATATTTCTAGGTTGTTCTTCGGGAATATAAGTCCGGTATATCAAAAGACGGAACAAAACTCATAGGTATATCTATGGGAGAAAGGTTTATCTATTCAATAGACTTTTCTGTGTAAGACAGATTGGTTTATAAAGTCTTCGACTTTGGGTCGTAACAACTCTTAGTTGTGGGTGAGATCAGCTGAGGGAATCAAGTGCGCAAAGTCCTGCTGGGATTCAGAGGCGTAAGGAACGCGACTGCACCTTGAACAGTGTGAGATTGGTTAGGGCTCAACTACATTCCAGTCCGAAGTTAACTTGGAGTAGGCTAGTGTCTGTAGCGGCTTAATATAGTGTGGTGTTCAAATATGGACTAGGTCCCGGTGTTTTTCTGCATTTGCGACTTCCTCTTTAACAAAATTTCTGGCGTCTGTGTTATTTCTTTTCCGCATTATATTTGTTTATATAATTGAAATATCACAGGTTGTGCGTAAGTTCAATCAATTGTGATTCCAACCTGTGGTTGTTGATTAAATTGATTGACACTTGGATATTGGTTTTTGATACCGTCCAAGTTATTTCTTATATTCAATCGAGATCGCAAATTCCTATTTGTTTGATTGCGGATTGAATTGAGGAATAGAGATATAACTCTTTGATATATTTTTCTTAAGATTGAGTCTGAGTGTCTAGTTGATTCTCTTGAAAGTATATTGGAATTAGTCCATACAGATTGCTAAGCGAAATATTGGGTGTGGTTGTTAGATCCCCGCTTTTTTAATTGGTATCAGGGCTGGCAAACACGTTTAAGACCTCACAAGTCTGTGTTTGTAGCGATCTGACTCTATGGACAGAGGTGTTATCTCTATAAACGTACCACCAGTCTTCGATGACTCGAATTACTTACGGTGGAAACTCAGATTCGCAACAGAAATGTAGCTGTTGCGATGCTGTTGCTAAATTTTCGCAACAGCCAGTTGCTGTTGCAAGTTTCGCAACTGCTAACATTCTGTTGCTACTCGCAATTGTATAAATTCATGCATGCCAAAATCGTGTGTGCCAGGAAACACTTTTTTTACCTGTGTTTCACGTATGCCAATTTCGCGTGTGCTACACGGGTTTATCCTTAGAATTTTTTTTCAGATTCATTTCAACCACAAATCCTGTCGTCTCTCTCTCACCTGATCTGTAGAAAAAATTCTCCCGCGATGGAACTCTTCTGCCATTGAAACCAGAACAAGTAATGATGCTATTTGCTTATTTAAATCAATTAATGATGTTATTTATTTTTGTATTTTGGTAGATTGATAGTTAGGTTTTCGTTTCTATGTTTCTTGATGGGTTCTTTTATGCCATTTTTGCATTTGGAAGCACCGCTCTGGAATTTTAGGTCATCTTTCAGAAGGGGTATGTTCATCATCTTAATTTTTCTAGTTTTCTATTTTGAGTTTAATTTTATGTTTATTGGTAATTAGGGTTTGATTTTATGTTTGTTGGTAGTTGGGGTTTGGTTTTCACAAGGGATTTTTATGCTATTTCTGCAGGTGAAAGATTTAATCTGAGATTTCACATTGAGTTACTGCAGCTGCTATACTAATCAGGTATGGTCTCTTCTTTATCTAGCTTTCTGTTTTGGATTTGATCATATTAGATACTGTGAGTATTGGGTTTTGGATTTGAACTTAGGTCAGTTTAGATACTGTGAGAATTGGGTTTCTGTAATTTTTCGAATTCGAATGAGTATGGAGCTAAGAAATAAAGATAAACTTCATTTATCTTCTCCTATGTTATTATTTTCTTATACCCAAAACCTATATTTCGGTGAATTACATTTTTACTGCTTTAATTTGCTTTAGTAAGCTTTGTGGAGATATAGTCACATAAATTTGTTAATGGTGTTCATGTTTGGTTCGATTGTACGAGGGGAAGATGAATGTGGAGTCAGCTGGGTTCCTTGGCCGCTAAAGGTAAGTGGATACTATTCTTAGTAATTTTACATTTTTATGAATTTTTGTGTAGAATTGCTATGATGGCTTGTTTAGCGAAAGAGCCATGACAAGTTAGTGGCAATTGATGCTTCCTATACTCTTCCTTGTATTTCTCTGTCAATTTGCATTTCTAATTAGTACAGATGATACATAAATGTTCATTGACGATGTTTCTGTATATGGCCCCGTTATTGATTACCATTCATACGGTCATGTGAATCTGTGTAGTTAGAATGTCGCAGGACTCCCCGATTTTTATGTGTGCAAATGCTTGTTGATCATTTAATAAACTTGGTAGGGTTTGTGCTTTTAATTTTAGAGTGTGAACATGAAGTGTTTGTTGAAATGGTTATATGAAAATCTAATAGCATTAGACATTCTCGCATTGCGTTTTGTAAATGTTGTCATGGAGGTCGTTCAAAAGCATGTGCAGTACTAGACATTATGGTATTTGTAAAATTCGAAAAACAAGGAAGTAATGAAAACTCTCAGTTCACTTTGTGTTTATATCATGGGCTAGCTAGTTCTATTTAGTTAATAGTTAACTAGCGGCCAAATCTAGTTGAGTTAATACAACAGTAGTAGTGGATATAAATTGAGAAGAGTTCGGTAAAAAGATGAGCATTGCGCCAACAACAGAAACTCCTCTCTCAGTCTCAGTTTAGCAGTACAGGTATTCGGTAAAAAGCCTGAAAGAACAAAGGGTAAAAGTTGTTATTGTTTTGTTTTGTTTTGACATACTCTTTTTATGGCTTTCTTTTCATGGTATTGTTTGCAACTGTTGTATGATTAGAATGGGGCGGTGTTAAGTTCTTGAATTGAGTTAAAAATTTCGGTTTGAATTACATTAAGTTGTGTTGGGTTTATGGAGTAAGGGAATGCATATGTACCCCCGCTGTCTTGACATAACGTTTCCCCATCATTGATCTTTAGTTTATTGGTTTCCTACTAGTTTGTCATGCAGTTTGTGGACTAAATCGAAACCCCAATCCTTTTGTGAATGTGCTGTTCTAATTATGGCACTTTAAATCCTCTCCCTTATGCTTACAGATATATTTACTGGTAAGGTTGAGGTTGGTTCCTATTAATTTACCTATATAGGCTGAGTCTCCTCATGGCGCTGTTATTATTTTAGTAAACCGGGGTTATGTTCTGTCGTGCTGGTGTTACCCGCTTCTTTAAGTATGGCGCATGAGTTTTTTTTTATGCAAAATGTTTGTGCTATGTAAAGGGAGTGAAAGCAACCAGAAGGGTTAGCAATTCATAAAAAGCAAATTAACTTAGGGAGTTAGTAATCCTTACAACAGGAAGAGTAGAGCCATCTAGTGCTGGGTCTTTGTCAAGGATCCTGACATTAGATTTATCTACTTCTAGATCATTGAGAATACAAGAAGGAGGATTGTTGCTCCATTCAAAATCAGTTCTAAAGTTCTTAGCCTCTTTGGCTAGAGTATCAATTACCCTGTTTGCTGTTCTAGGTCTAAAATAAAAGTCTTTAAAGTTGTTACAAAAAGAAAATTCTTGCCTAACTTCATCCATAATAGTTTGGTTTTGCCATGTGATTTGAGATAATTCTCCATTCAGATAGTCAATAAGACTCTTGCAATCGCCCTCCACACTAAAGTCTGACAGATTCTTTGTTCGAGCCCATTTTGCTGCATGAAAAAATCCTAAAGTTTCCGCTTCTTCTGGTGAAGTTGCTGAGATAGGCCCTGCTCTTCCATCCTTGAAACCACCTGCATCATTTCGAAAGATTATAGCATAACCTGCTGGGACACTACTTGAGATCCAAGCAACATCCAAATTTAGTGTGTTATGGCCAGGTGTCGGAAATTGCCATTTGCTGTTCTTATTGTTTCCTATCATTGAGTCTTTTTTGTGAACTAGGTATTTTTCTTTATGCCAGTAAGCTAAGTGTCTCTGTATTTCTAGTGCCACTTGCTGATGTGTTTGATGTTGACCGTCAAAAGCTCTATTACATCTTTCCTTCCATATGAACCAGATTTTGGTCAGTATGATTTCTATATTAATAATGTCACTGTCCTTTCCTAACCATTCTTTGAAAACTTCTAGGAAAGTAGTATTTGGATTGAAATGTGTATCAACAGGGCAAGGTTCAGTATCCCAAACGGCTTTTGCAAAATTACAGTGAAGGAAGATGTGTTCAACAGTTTCAATCTCACAACAACCAAAGGCACAAGAGGGGGAGATATCAGATTGAAATCTTGCCCTTTTACTATTAGTAGAAACAGCATTCTGAAGACATTTCCAAGCAATTTTTTTTATTCTTTGGGAGATATTAAGAGACCATAATTTCTTCTAGAAGGCATCTGGTTGTCCTAAATTGTAATTGTTTATAGTTCTTTCTTGTAGCTTATTGTACATGGATTTGACTGTGAAGTTCCCTGAATTCGTAAGTAACCATCTCAAGGTGTCTTCTTTTCCTAGTCTTATTTGACAGATTTTCAGAGCTATGTGTTTAGGGAACAAAGAGTGAATTAGGGAAACATTCCATCTTCTAGTATTGATGTCTATAAGATCCTTCACCAGACTTAAGTAAGTATTTTGGGTAGTCTTGTAATTCTTAAGGTTCTCTGCCAGGTCAGGGATCCAATTATCCTCCCAAATATTAACTTTCTTTCCCTCTCCAATTTCCCATATATTGTTTTGTTCCACTAATTTTATTCCTTTATAGATGCACTTCCAAATCCAAGAACTAGAGGTTGGAATGTTTGCTCTAAAAGCAGAAGTTTTCCTGAAGTATCTAGGTCTAAGTTGAGAAACCCAAAGAGCCTTAGGTTCCTTTAGAATTCTCCAAGCCAATTTGGCTATAAGAGCTAAATTGAATTTATGGGCATTCCTAAAACCTAGTCCCCCTTTATGGATGGGTTTACAGAGACAAGAATAAGAGGCTTGATAATAACCTTTATTATTAGTTTCTTTCCCCCACCAGAAATCTCTCTGAATAACATCTATTTTGTTTGTTATTTTCTTTGGCAATATGAAGCAGCTCATCTGATAAGTAGCTAAGTTTGCCAGGGTAGCTTTGTTTGTATCATTTTGCTGGCTTGTGCTAGAGTTTTTCCTATTTCTGAATTCTGTGCTCCATTTTCTCTATAATGTTTTCGAAAAGCTTTATTTTGAATTTATCTATAAATAGAGGTGTTCCTAAGTATGAATCTTTTAAATCAATATGTCTGATCTTTAGGATTCTACTAATCATTCTTTTGTGTTTAGGCTGAACTTTCTTGCTAAAGAAAATTCCTGATTTATCAAAGTTAATTAATTGGCATGAGACTTTACTGAAGTTGTCAATGAGGCGAAGAATGTTGTGACATTCCTTTAGGTCAGCTCTAATGAATAGAAGGCAGTCATCCGCGAAGAACAAGTGAGATATTGGACTATTTTTCGGTGTTATTTTGATTCCATGAATTTCTAGTTTTTCTTCAGCTTCTACTAGGCTTCTAGAGAAGATTTCCATACATATAATAAAGAGGTATGGGGATAAAGGGTCACCCTGCCTGAGTCCCCTAGTAGGCTTGAAAAACTCGCCCGGACAACCATTTAACATAACTGCTATAAAAGTTGTAGATATACAGGTATTGATTAAATTACAGAAGGCTTGATTAAACCCAAAAGCTTTTAAAGCTTTTAGGAGAAAATCCCAATTCACCATGTCAAAGGCTTTTGACATATCGATTTTTATTCCCATACCAGCGTGTTTAATTTTCTTTTTTTTGAAAGAGTATATAATTTCCTGAGAGATTATAACATTATCAGATATCTGTCGGTTTGATAGGAAATCAGCTTTAAACGGAGAGATTATGGAGTCTAAATGCGGTTTGATTCTATTAGCTAAATTTTTTGCTATTATCTTATAGATAGTATTACACAATCCTATTGGTCTAAACTGGCTAGGGTCTTTGGGATGTCTATTTTTAGGTATCGGGAAAAGAAAAGTTTTATTGAATTCCTTATCTAACTCCCCAGTTTTGAAAAAATTATGTATTGTATGAGTTACCTGTTCTCCTACAATGTCCCAATTCATTTTGAAAAAACTTGTTGGGAATCCATCCGGACCAGGAGACTTATTGGGTTTTAGTTTCCTAAGGACTGTCAGAATTTCTTCAGTTGTAGGGATTGCATTTAGGATTGAGTTATCTGTATCAGAGATGGAGGGGGTAATATTAGTTAAAAGATTAATATTCTCAGAAGAAATTATGTTATCCTCAGTGAAAAGGTTAGAGTAGTATTCTTTCAGCGTATGTCTAATTTCCTCTTTCTTAAAAGTTGGCTCTCCATTGCTCTTATTAATGCACTCAATATTATTCCATTTCCTTCTCTTGAGGGTTTTAGTATGAAAGTATTTTGTATTTTTTTCTCCTAACTGCACTGTGTTATCCCTTGATTGCTGTTTTGTTATTGCTTCTTGAGTGTCGTAAAGTTTTTCTAATATGAAGAGTTTATCTTTGATTTTTTCTTCTTTTCTATACACATGACTAGAATTGTTAAGCTTATCTATCTGTTGTAAAATTTTCCTAATTTCTTTAATTGGTTCACCGAAAATATTCTTTTCCAGAAGTCTAAATTCTGTTGTAACTCATTTATATTAGAGATAAGAGTATTAGATGGATTATCCTGAATTAGGGGCTGCTTCCAAGTGTCTTTAATGGTTTGAATACACGGCAGTTCTTCCAAGTGTCTCGGAACTCCTCTTTCTAATTCAGCTGCTTTTTCTACATAGAAGGCGGGACAACTCCAAGGAGAGTAGATTTTCCTTATCAAGCCCTTATCTAGTAAATCTTTAATTTCAGATTTACATATTTCTAACAATCTATTATTCATTTGAATTTGTCTGGCTTTTGTTGGAATCATTTTTTCAGAAAAATCTGGTTCATAAGGTAATTCTACTATATGTTGTTTTCTTTCCCAGAATGCATTTGGGATTTCAACACAAACTTCTTTTACTAAAAGATCATTAAGATCATTGATTTGTTTTTGAAGTTTTGGGCAGTTTAATTTTTCTTCTATTTTCTTATATTGGATCTCCTCTTTTAAGAAGAACAAAAAATTTTCTTTGTGCTTGATTTTATCTTGAACTTGGTTAATAAATTTTTGTCTAGGTTCAGAGACAAACTCAAATATTATCTTATGTCCTTGAATAAGGGCTTCAATGCCCGTAATATTAATACTTAGCGGGTATAACATATTCAAAAATGGAGTTCCTAATATGCAGGATTGAGATAAATTCTTTACCATGATAAATGGTGTTGCTAGACAAATTCCATTATTACATACTGCAGCATCAGACAATTTGTAATTAATTATCAATTTGTTTCCATCTGCAGTATTAAGAACCTGGGTTGTCTTGCTAAAATATTTTGTGGGAACTAACCCTTCATTTAACCAGTTTAGATCTGCCCCTGAATCTATGAGTGTCATGGTTTCAAAACGGTATTCCTTTCCTATGATTAAAGTTACTAAGGTGTACCACTTTTGAGTGACCACTTTATCTATTATATTAATAAATTGCATTTTTTCGATATCCTGATTATCAGTAAGTGATTCTGGTTTGTCTATATGTTTTTGTGTAGTAATATGAGTTTGGTAGTTTTGTAAAATTTCATCGAAAGAGTTTTCTTCTTGTGAGTCATAATCATAGTCCACTGGTTTATGCAATTCCAATATCTGGACCCTATGTTTAAGACCTCGTAACTCTTCTTTAACCTGATTAACTTCTGCTCTAAGATCATTGATTGAAGGTTCTTTTCTAATGTGATGATTTTCTACTCTTGCCATTATCTCCTTAAAACTATAAGGTTTGTAAGAAGTTTCAATTTTCTCCTGTTTTGGTGCTCGTTTAGCTACCTCAATATATTTTTCCAAAGCTATGCGCTTTGATTCTGGATTTTCAATTTTATCAATTAATTCTAATATGAAATTTTCTTCATTTGTCAAGACATTAATTCCCAGACTAGATATTTGTTTATGAAAACAATTTTTACAAGAACAATTTTCTGTACACTCATCATCCTCCAATCCTGAAATAGTCTCTAAATCATCTTCTGAAGAAGATGATTCATCCTCTTCAGATATATCAGAATCCAATAAGAGGACTTGCTCTAATTGACGTTTGAGACCTTCGTCTAGATTAAACTCATTTATTTTTTGTTTTGTACGACACTTATTGCTATAATGCCCAACTTTTCCGCATTTATAACAGACCGGAAGCGACTTATTACTCTTTTTATTAAATTGTTGTGTCTTATTGTTGTTTTTTCTAAAATTAGGTCGTTTAGATTTCACTGGATACCTATTAGGATACCTAGCAGTCTGAGGATGGTTATAGGCAGGTGGTCGAGTACGTTTCCTCCTAGACAATAATGCAGATGGGGTATTAGTGTAACCAAATTGCTCACAAAAATCACCAAGCTCTTGCTTGTTAGATAATTTATTCTTTTGTATTTGTCTATGCAATTTTATGTCTGAGCATAAAGCTAAACCTTCACATACAATTTCTGAAGATAGTTGGCCAAAAGTATATTCACCATAATCAAGACGTTGTTGAATATTTTTTGATTTTAGTCTATTTCTAACCCTTTCAGCAAACAAAGGGGGTAATCCTGAGATGAATTTCTCCTTCCAAAAATCAGAATTAGAGGAACAATCTTCTCTACTAAACAATTTTGAGAAGAATACATCTTTGTACCATCTATAATGAGAGAGGGTAGGACATTTAAGATTAATAAGTAATTCTCTAGATCTTTCCATTTGTTGGCTATTACTGCCTACGAAGTGTAGGCCATAGGGTACTGACAATATCTTCCTGGGCATATTCAGTACCATCTTCTAACTTAACTGTTTTTTTTGCCATATAAATGCTATATTTTGCCTGGTCAGACATATGGAAGTCCCACCATCCCTTAAGTTGGCCTGAAAAGCCTGTAACTATGGATTCAGCAATTTGTTTTTCTGGGTTTTTAGCTAGTCTAGAAGCAGAAGCATACATCAAAATTTGTCTTATGATATTCACTATTTGGTACTCCGTCATGCCATCTATGTTCCACTCAACTATAGATCTTCCATCAAACGAAGTCTGATTCCAATTATAATCTTCTTCCAGTTGTAAATCTACTGGTGTTGGTCTAGGGTAATAATTTCTGGTAGGAGTTGTTGGTGTATATTTATTTTTTCCAAAAGATATTTTATTTATGTCATCAGAATTTTTATTACCAGAATTTGCTGCATGAAAAATTTCTTCTAGTTCTTCTATATCTATATCATTGTTTTGTTCTTGTTTGGAAAGAACATTTATTCCTTCTTTGGAAGGTCTGGGTACTTTAGATGTTCCTGGAGCAGATAAGCTTAACTTTCCTAGTTTATCTACTAGTGCATCTATAAAGTTATGGTCTGGGTTGGACAACTTAAATACATTTGGATCTATTACCGGATTTGGTTTAAATAATAGTCCACTGGACGGTGCCGGATTAAGTTTAGGCTCGCTAGGTTGTATACCTTGGCTTTTGTCTCTATTTAATAATCCTTCAATTCTTATTGTTTGTTTCCCTATTGAATGTAAATATAAATTGGTGTAATTATTCTGTTGTATTAATTGACCAATATCTTTCTGGTTTGCTACTTTATCAGTTTCCTTATGTTCTAATTTGTATGGGGCTGCTATCGCACCTTTGATATCAAGGACTACTTCTGGTGGATGGATTGAACGAATAACATTTCCATCCTTTTTCGCATAAGATTGAAACTGAGTTTCCAACATATTAAGCGATCTCTTATATCCATCCAAATTATAGGTTTTGCTAAAATCTTCAAACCAGGTGAAGAATGGGGTTTGGATCCGTACTATGACTTAACTATAGACCATAAGCTTTATATATTTTTGCTCTTCGATTAGAACTGAAGTTGGATTCAAACCAATCCCTTTTAGATGTGTTCTCTAAACTATGATACTCTTTTCGAAGTTCTTGTAGACTTAATAGTGGTTTTTGGATTACATTTATCTCAAATTCTAGATCGGAGAATGTCGGTTCTACTTGTTCTGGAATGTTTCTAGAAGTAGATTTTGGTGTTTCTACTCTATAATAAGGTTTATTAACCTGATGCGGAGTTATTCTACCTCCTTCTATAGTAATATCATTTGGGTCATTTACAAAATTATGGATAGGATCTGTATAAGAAGAAGATGCTACAGATGGTCTTGGTGCACTTCCCTCATCTTCTGATATCTTAAGCCTAGTTTTTCTGAAAGATGTAAATTGTATTTCTACATCTCCATCTCCATCTTCATATTCAATTATTTGTTGAATATTTTGGTTTTGGCATGGTTTCGCTGGAACTTCTACCTGTAAAGTCCACTTTTCAGGGAGGGTGACCTGATCCCACTTTATAGTTCTGGGAATAACTGTATGGGCTTTGCCTATATTGGTATGAAAAAGAGTAGTTTGAACTTTTGTATCATAACTTGAGCATTAGGACATAAGGTATTCATAACCCTATAATATATTCTATACACAACTGCTAAGCTTTGTGACCCTGCGACCATATCAAACCCCTGAGTTCTAACATTTAAAGTCAGAGTTTTAAGGAGTCCTGGATCAGACAGAGATATAGAAAAATTTGGGAAACAATTAAAATAAATTGGACCTTCACATAAGGTGGATTCAATAATTCCTAATAACGAATCGGTGAATTTATTATGTCTACAATCCTTGACACATAGGAGTACGGAATTATTTAATCATGTCCTTGTCAATGGTTTTACGGCTATTTGGATTAAGCCTATATGTAGATAATTAAATCTTTTTTGTTTATGATCTTCTATCATTCTTGGAGAGAAAAGTTCAAAATTATCATTCGAATCAATTATAGATATGGTTTTTTCAACAGTTTTAATTGCGTAATCGCTCCTAAATTGAAAAGATCCTTTCTTATATACTTCATTAACTGGAACTTTAGGAATATTCCAATTTTGTAATTGTTTTTCAATGTCATGCATTATGACCTCTTCTGAATTAAGTGTTATTTTATTTTTCAAACTATTTTTCTTTGAAAACGATCTGACAAAGCTAGCCATAATCAGGGTTTATAAAGATCTAAATGGTCAACAGGAATCAGTGCTCTACCTATTTAAAGAGTTCTTAAATATAACAGGTTTGTGAGCTCACTGCGACTAATATTTAACTCTCTATCTCCCCCTCTTAATGGCTCTGATACCAAAACGTTCCCAGGTTTTATATATTTATTTTTGTTATATATATATATATATATACATATATATATGAACAAAAAAAGGACACCCTTGTTATGGAAACCCAAAAAACTCCCAAGTATAAGACACGGACGTTCGTGGACCAGTTATGGAAGGTTAATGGATCAGAAAAGATCCAAAAATAAGGAAATACTCTTTGTTTTCAGATATCTCTTACTTTTATATCTCAACAATCGAAAGATTTACTTTAAATCAGAGCATATGAAAAAGATACACTAGTTACTATGAGTCAAGATATGACTCAACATTCACAAAAGAAGAAAACAACTATTTCAGCTTCTGACATAGTGTCAACTGTGTTAGAGCACTGCTCGGTCGAACTCTCAAGCGTTGCTATCTCAAGCTTGTTGTCAAGTTTAGTTGCCAAAACTATAAGTCTTGATTTATAGTCTACTTATAGCTAATTCTCAGATTAAGATAGAAAGTGTAGTTGAGCATTAGACTTCACGACGTTCATCGATTAAAGACGAAAAACAACTAAGGGGAGCTTGTGGAACTTCATCAACAAAAGGTATGTGGAGACTTAAACTCATATATCACTCGAAAGTCCATCTACTCTATCTCCTATTTGAGACAAAAGTCGTATAGCTATATAGACTTCAGTTATACACATTTGATATTTCGAGTTGAGTTTAACTCGCTTACATATTTATCGAAATATGTGTGGGTAAGCTTTCGCTTTAACCAAGTTCATCTTATATTCTTGACGAAAGTCAAAAGATGATCATGTGAAAATCGCCTGGTAACATCTTACATGATTTGTATGACACAATCATTTGATGTAGACTCGGAATGTTTCTTTTTGATCATTTGATTACTTGAAAATTGCTTTGAAGCTAATAGTTTGTGTGAGACAACTATTTTCGTCTTCTAAGAATGTTTCGATGATTGAAATGGGAGTTTAGAACACTTAACCATAATTGGATTTAAGCACAGTATGCATACTTGCATATGTGTTGGTCCAAGACCGGAATACGGTATGCATACCCGTATGCATACTGGCGAGGTCAGGTAAAGTCCGGGAGCTAGAGTATACATACTTGTACGCGTACTGGCGAAGTCAGTTGAAGTCCGGGTATTATTGTATGCATACATGTACGCGTACTGGAATGAACTGAAGTTTGGAAGTGTATGACAGTATACGTACCCGTTTGCATACTGGTGAACACAGTCCAAGTCCGTCTACTTTGTTATGCGTACCCGTTTTCATACTTGAGTGGGTTATGTTCTAAAATCGGTTTGTTCATGAACTAATACATTTATATATTAAGGAATGCAATCTTTTGCAAACCGTGGCTATAATGTTCATGAATTGATTCGAGTGAATCAAAATCGATTTTGCTTCAATTGTGTCTTGTATACTTCTATGAGAATATAAACAATTGAACAACTCTAGAACTAGTTTCATTTGAGTCATTTGAACTAGTTATAGATAAGATGAATAAGGTTGATATGAAAGTGTTCATATGGCTAACTTCGGTTAACTATTGTTGAGCCAACAAAGGTGCACACGTTTAGGTACGGTTACTCATATCTAAATGAAGTCACTTTTCATTTGTGTGTAACAAGCTAAGTTCGATCTAACGGTTGAAAGATATTAACTTGAGTCTAAGCAGGTTTTCATCTAACAGTGAAAATTGAATGCTTTGTTACCAAGGTAACATTGTATAAGGGAGAACTCTAGCAACTGGGAAACCTAATCCCCACACCTCCTGTGTGATACTAGTTGCGACTAGAGTCGATTCTCCTTTAACCTTAGGGTTTTCCGAAACCCAGTAGGTTAACGACTTGAAGGCTTCATTGGGATTGTGAAGGCAGGCCCAACTATTTTCTCTGTAGTTGCGTGTTCTGATCTTGCTATTTTCGATCGTGATTGAGTACTATCTTCTCTAAGATTTGCTCGAGATTTAATCTCTGATAGGAAAGATAATAAGTAGTCACAAACATCTTCGTCTCATCGTTTGTGATTCCACAATATCTTGTTTCGCTACCATACGATTAAGATTATTATGAGGTGATTGATATTTCTAGGCTGTTCTTCGGGAATATAAGTCCGATATATCATAATACGGAACAAAACTCATAGGTATATCTATGGGAGACAGATTTATCTATTCAATATACTTTTCTGTGTGAGACAGATTGGTTTATCAAGTCTTCGACTTTGGGTCGTAGCAACTCTTGGTTGTGGGTGAGATCAGCTGAGGGAATCAAGTGCACAAAGTCCTGCTGGGATTCAGAGGCGTAAGGAACGCGACTGCACCTTGAGCAGTGTGAGATTGGTTAGGGCTCAACTACATTCCAGTCCGAAGTTAACTTGGAGTAGGCTAGTGTCTATAGCGGCTTAATATAGTGTGGTGTTCAAATATGGACTAGGTCCCGGTGTTTTTCTGCATTTGCGACTTCCTCTTTAACAAAGTTTCTGGTGTTTGTGTTATTTCTTTTCCGCATTATATTTGTTTATATAATTGAAATATCACAGGTTGTGCGTAAGTTCAATCAATTGTGATTCCAACCTGTGGTTGTTGATTAAATTGATTGACACTTGGATATTGGTTTTTGATACCGTCCAAGTTATTTCTTATATTCAATCGTGATCGGAAATTCTTATTTATTTGATTGCGGATTAAATTGAGAAATAGAGATATAACTCTTTGATATATTTTTCTTAAGATTGAGTCTGACTGTCTAGTTGATTCTCTTGAAAGTATATTGGAGTTAGTCCATACATATTGCTAAGCGAAATATTGGGTGTGGTTGTTAGACCCCCGCTTTTTGAATTGGTATCAGAGCAGGCAAACACGTTTGAAGACCTCACAAGTCTTTGTTTGTAGGATCTGACTCTATGGACAGAGGTGCAATATCTATAAATGTACCACCAGTCTTCGATGACTCGAATTACTTATGGTGGAAAATTGCTATGCGCGCCTTTCTTCAAGCGCGTGATTTTGAATCATGGGTTTATGTTGTTAATGGCTATTTTCCTCCGGTTGTTACAGTAGGCGATGTAACTGTTCCAAAGGTTATCAGTGATTATGATGCTGTCGAGATTCTTCCTGCAAAGTAAAATTCTGACGGATTGAATGCAATCATCCATGCCATTATCCCAGATCTTCAGCACCATATGACTACTTGCACTCGGTCTAAAGATGCGTGGGATATCTTAGAAACCATTTTTGAAGGGAATACCAGTGAAAAAGAAGCTATGCTTCAAAACCTAAATTCTGATTGGGAAAACCTTCATATGGCAAATGAAGATTTATTTGATGAGTTTAATCAAAAAGTGTCTGAAATTGTTAATGCATCTTTTGCCTTGGGTAGGACTATTCCTGAAAAGGACATTGTAATGAAAATTCTCAGATCATTGCCATCTAAATACGATTCTAAGAAACATGCCATCGTAGAAGGAAATAACCTTGATGCGCTTTCCAGAAATACTCTCGTTGGGAAGTTAAAGATCTTTGATCATGAGCATATATCTAAATATGGAAAGGATATTGCTTTCAAAGCACAAAAGAACGCTAAATTACTTGATAAAAAGTGTTGGTATCTCTGAAGATGATCCTTCTGAGACTGATTCATCGGATGAAGATCTTGACAAGTCAGTCTCTTTGATCACAAGACAGTTTAGAGATCTTCTTTTGAAGAGAAGTAAACGATTCTCTAGAGATAAACCTAGGTCATCAGTTAATCGTGTTCCTCCTAAAAACAGGGATACTGATGATACTGATGACGAGGATATGCCACAATGCTTCAAGTGTAAAGGTCTTGGTCATTTTGCAAATGAGTGTCCGAATCATAGAAAATACACTGGGAACAAAGGTCTTGCTGCAACTCTTGATGAAATGTCTGATTAGTATGATTCAAATGAAGACGAAAAATCAAGTGTTGCACTCCTATGTGAAAATATTGATTGTGATAATTGTAGCAATACGAACATCAACCTCGATATTCTTTCGGGAGAAACTTCAACCACTTTGGAGGATAGAATGGATTTCTCATTGTCTACTGGAAATTCTATTTCTAATTTTTTAGGTTCTACAATTTGTCTAGTGATAGGTGTTGTAAAACACCTAAATTTATACCTATAGTGGAAAACAGGCTATCAGAGACACCATGGAACGACACAATCTACGTATGGAAAAGAAACCCTATATGGAAAGTGTCCTTGACCAACGTCAAACTGATATTGTGTAAAGACTTTTGTTGACTTAGACGACGATACTTTTTAATGGTTGTTGACTAAAGTCAAAACGTTCTTGTGCTAAAACTAATGTTGACTTGTACAATGTCACTTACATAGTATAGTTACCTTAGTTGGATCTACGGTTAGGATTTACCCTAAAAAAGGATGTTGCGTCAGAATAACACCTCAATTGAGAGACTCATGCCTTATCTATCTGAAAGCAGAGAGAAAACTAATTATTCTCCGCCTCTCATCTCTGGTCTCTCTATCTCCTTCGCACTCACCTTCACATAAATCTCACTCAATTGATTTATCTCTTTCTATAAAACTCACTCAATTGGAAATCTCTCTTTGTACAAAACTCACTCGATCTGTTTCGGAGACTAGGGTAAACAAAATCGATTTTAATTGATTCTTCAACTGCATTTAGAATTTTTTTCTTCTTTTCTTTTTCTGATTTTAGGGGTTTTTGATTGCAGGGTTTATTGCTGAGTTTTGTGCAAACAGGGATGAAGTTGATGATGAAGATACAAAAGAAGAAAAAGACGCTTAAAAATTATGATTTCAGGGTTTATTGTTGTGGTCTTTATCTACGGCAAAAAGGATAAAATTCTTTCACTCAATCTCTTCTCGATTTTTCTTTTTATCATTGTTTTGGTACAATTACATGATTAGGGGTTTTATTGATTTTTGGGCTTTTGATTTCAGGGTTCACTATTAAGGTTATTCTCCATCTCTACAAGGAAAAGGGTAGATTTTTACTCAATCTCTTCTTAATTTTTCTTTTATCACTCTTTTCATTCAACTGCGGGATTTTGATTTTAGGGATTTTTGGTTTCAGGGTTCACTGTGAAGAGAAGAGCTTATGGTAATAACTAAACTAATCAACCTCTTTTTGATTCTTCAATTTTGGTCATGATTTTAGGCATTCTAGAGTTTGATTTCAAGTTTAGCTTTGGATTTCTGGGTATGTTTTTATTTGATCTTATGGTTACATCTATGTGGGGTTGGCTGTTGGCAGTGGATGGTTGGGTGGTGGTTGTGAGTGGTGATGACAGTTGCAGTATATGAAAATCAAGAGTGGTATGTATTGCAACGGTAGTATTTGTTAGATGGTATTCATGATGTTTCTTGGATGTGGGATGTTGTGTTGTATCGGTTTGATATATATAGATTCTTAATGGGTTTTTGATTGATCGTCAGGGAGAACCTAATGTTGGCTAAAGAATACCTACGCAAAGGGTAAGAAACTTACTGTTGTTTACTTTTATCTAGTTTACTTTTATTATATGTGCTTCATTGATCTTCTGTTTGTCATGTGTTGTAATTTTGTTTCACCTCATCAATTAGTGTCGTTGTAATTTGAATCATTTGTCCTACTTAATGCTTTAACAACAAAACTTCTTGTATTTTTAATAAGGCATACAATTCTGAAGTATTTACCTCCTGAATTTACCCATTGCTCGTGCAGTTAGTGAATCAAAACCTTCATACCCATCCTCCAAATCAGAGTCGGGACTTGTTGATTGGGACAAGTTAAGAGGCAGGAATAATATTTTCTAACTCTGATCCGTGCCTTTTTGCTTTCGTTTGTGATGTAAATTACCTGTTGACACATTGTTCCCTGTCCTGTGTTAGTTTCTACACATTTGTTTCATGTCGTCGCTGATATGCTTGTTGGTTTGAAGGTCAATGACTTGGTTGTGCTATAGGTAGAGAAAGGTAGACATAATGTTGATGATGAGGCCAAGCCGACATGTCTTGTTCAGGTCTGTGTAGCATCTATATGTTTGACTCCATGTTGTGACATTGTAGTATAAAAATGTGCATAACCTTGTCCTGAATTTTCATGCAAACTACATTAAATTGAGCCGATTTAGCTGAATTTTCTTTTAGTTAAGTGGAAATATGAAGTACAAAAACTTGGCTTTTGGTTAGACCTCATATTACCTTGTAGTATGTCTTGAGATGCTTCTCTTTTAGCTTATGCACCCTTAACAATGTACATCTACATGTCTTGCATATATAAAATAAAAGATTCGACTATGTTCATTTGGAATTGAAGATTTTCCAATTTTAAGACTGAATTAATCTTTTTATCTTTTTGGTTTCAGTTTCAGCTTCAGTTTCCTAGATCTCCCAACGGTGAAGGAGGATCTTATGATGTCAAATGGAAAAGAGTTACGCCCATCCTTGGATTGGACCTCAGAGATGGGTTGGACTGCACCCATATCCAAGGTGATTTTATGCCGTTCATCTTTACTTTAAATACCCCATATGAATAGTACTACTTATGTGTTAGTCACCATAATAAACTTATTTATGCTATCTGCATGCATCTACTTCACTCAAATGTCATGATTGATTTAAATCGAGTTCATTTTGACTATCTATCTTATGGCTGGTATGTTCTTTATTTGTCTGCCTATTCAACCTTATTATTATGCAACAATGCATCAGAGGAATTCAGGATGGGTTTGCAAAATGGGATTATTGACATTGATTGAATATTATTCTCTCAGGAGATTCATCACTTGAGGGATCAACTGGTGAATATTTTCTCAGTTGAAAGGAGATTGTTTCAAGTTTAAGCTATTATGGTAAACAATAAAACAGTAAAGAGTTTCTGTATGAAATTTTGTAATTGAAATTTGAAACCCCCCTAATTCTTGTGTATTTTCACAGCTTGGATCAACTGCGATAGGCTTGAAAAGTAAAGGTGTAGTGGTTGTTGTTAAGAAGAGTATCACTTCCCCACTACTGTTTAGTTTTCTTCCAAACCACTTTCTCCTTCACAAGCTGGTATATACAATTTTCTCTGAATCTTACTTGTTTGATTTTGTGTTAGCTTGTTAAATTATGAAGTTTCTAGGGTTTTGTTTGGTTTGGACTTCTAGGTACGGGATTTAGTTACTGAAATGATGTTCATGTATGAACTAATGATCTAAGACTAGTGTTGTAAAGTGTAGTACCGATAAGTGTAATGCTTTATTACTTTGAGTCAGTCGATCAAGTTTTTCATGGATAATTTCCTGCACAAATTGATCAATGAAATTATGTCAGGTTAAGCCCTTAATACCATGATACGCAGTGACTGAATTGTGAATTAACTGGTTATACATAGTGTCACTCAGAAATGCCAATGAGAACTGATATTTTTCTCCTAAAGCTACTTGCGTAAAGTGTAGTTCCGATAAGTGTAACACTTCTATTACTTTGAGTCAGTCGATCAAGTTTTTCATGGATTATTTCCTGCTCAAATTGATTGATGAAATTGAGTCAGGTGAATCCCTTAATACCATGATGCTGAGTGACTGAATTATGAATTAACTGGTAGTACATAATGTCACCGAGAAACGCCAATGAGAACTGATATTTTTCTCCTAAAGTTACTTGTGTATGTAAGTTGGATCATGTAGTTTATTAGACTGCTTTCTCTTCAGAGTTCGACTCTAATTACCCTTTCCCTCCTAAATCAATGTAGGTAGAGCGCTGGGGAAGGCTGGTGTATGCAAATATTCAGTAGCTGATTCAGTTCCAGACCATAGTTGATGTTGCTGCTCTTTCCGATAATCTTTATGGATGCAGTCACTCTCTTACCGATGGTCTAATGATCGAGGGGCACTGATGTCATGATTGTTGGTAAGATCGCTGTTGTTGCTGGATACAGAGATGTTGGAAAGGGTTGTGCTTCTGCAATTCTGCTCTCAAGCTGGTGCCCAGGTGATGGATCACTAAAATTGATGTTGAAATTTTTAGAACTTGTAGCACTTGTCTTTAAGAAAGCTTGAACTTATAAATTAGGAGTTGAATCCTTTTGTATGATTTTGAATTAATTTACGAGTACAATGTAATGTAATGGAATTCTCATCTTGTGTGGATGAATAAGGTTATAAAATTGTCATTTTAATTTTAGTGTTTGAATTTTAATTGTCATTTGATTTTTCATCTGAATTTAGATTTGAATTTGGGATTTAAACTTGAATTTCAATGTAATCCGAGTTTCAATTTACTATAGTTTGAGTTTGAATCAGAATTATTCAGCCGAGCCAGAATGGCTATAGTCAGCCTGCTAGATCTGACTCGTTTTTTTAATATTTAGATAAATTAAATCTAGGACGCTATCTGAATGTCTTTCTTAGCGACAACCCGAAAGTATCGTAAAAACTGCAACTTGAAAGTGTCGTTCCAGAAAAAGACACTGAATCTGCGGCACTTTCAATTGCATCTCGAAATTGTCTTATAACTCCCTTATATGACACTTTCAGACTTTCTTAAATCGGCCTTTTTCCACTAGTATATTGTTTATGCTTTTTTTTTGCGAGTTTCTTGTAAATTATGTATCTTATGTTTGTTTTTGAGTTTATTAGGTGCAATGGAGTCACTTGGAACGAAAAGGACAAAAATGTCGATTTACGGACGGTATTCGGAGCAAATTAAACTGTCTATCTCCTAGAACTGACAATTGAACTGAGAGTTAGGCTGTTGGTTTTCTGAAACCGACAAGCCATATATGGACCTGGTAGCCCGTATCCAGCAGAGGGTGCCTTGAGTAATTCTTATTACTACACTACCCTAAACTTCAGAGAATCCATCGGGCAATTATTGTTTCATCTGAAACTGAGAAAGAGAGGAGTACATGGAGGCGGCACCGTATTTCAGAAAGATCAAGAAATTGGAGCTGTGGAAGATGATGATCGAGATGCTGTTTGATGTTGGCTAAAGAATCAATCGAGAATAACAAGCTAGAGATGGGTGTTTCTGCTGACATCTGGGGTTTGCAATCAGGGATTTGAAATTCGAGAATGAAAGAAGAGATTAAGCAGGGGTTGGTGGTGATTTTGGGTTGTTGACAGAACAAGGAAACTTGGGTTCTACTTGAATTGGATTGAAAAGAAAAACGAGAAGGAAGATGATGTTAGTTAATGAAATGAAGGAGAAGATGTTCATGAGGCGCTGGACTTGTGAGATTATGAGTTGGGTTTTGATTCTCGAAGTGATTGATTGAGAACTGGTGGGTTTGATTCGATTTGAAGGAGGCGGGATTTGATGCAATTGAAGTTAGTGACTATGCTTGAAGGGTTAAGAAGATACAAGGAAGAACAAGCCACTGTTGTGATGAGAAAACAGGGAACAAGGTTATGTTGCTGCCACTATTTAATGGAGTAAGGTGAGATGAAGGCGTTGCTGGTGATTTGGAGATACTGCATTGCAGGTGGTGTTGGCTTGTGGTTACTGGCATGGTATTGCAGGTGGTCTGCTGGTGATCAAATGGGTCAGTGGAGTATGTAAAGAGTCTGAATGAGTTGGTATGGCTGAAATATTGAAAATGAGGATGCAGTTCTTGAGCTCAGAAGAAAGAAATTTTGAAGCAGCTGAGAGTGGAGATGGAGTAATTGGTTTGAGATGTTGTTGCAGTTACAAAGTATTGGCTAGAGTGTTGCAGGTCAAGAGCTGGACATGGCCTGGAAAGGGTTCAGCTAGACGGGAATTGCAAGTGCAGAGTTGAGTTTGAGAAGAACAGGTGATGCTGTGTATACCGGAATTACAGGGAGGTTGGTTGGCTGCTGCTGGGAAGTTAGTCAAGAGTATGGAGATGGAAATGCAGCTGCGACTGAGAGCTGGTAATACTGTTTTGGCGAGAGTTTGAGCTGAGCAAGAGTTGCAGATAGAGCTACAAGAGCAGAGCTGAAGGCACTGGTGGTGCACAAGAAGATAAGCTACTGCCGGTGGAGAGAACATGGAATTGAGACCAAGTGAGAAGTTGTTGTTGTGAATATATCTTGAGACGTGGTATTGAACAGGAGATGCTGTTATTACCAGGGATTTAATGGTTGCAGGCAGTTGATGGTGATAATTGAAGTGGTGCAGAGAAGCAACACGGAGCCTGAGTCTGGATGGTGATATGCATTGTTAAAGATGGTAATTGAATTGAAACTGAGATGGAGAAAGAGATAACAAGTTGAACTGAAGTGTATGCTGTTGTGCTTGATTTGGATAATGTATGGGTATAAATTCGCAGGGAAGGAGCTGATTATTGGCCGAAGTACAGGGTGGTAACTCAAGCTAAATTGGCTTGTCAGTTCTGTGAAACTGACAAGCATAATAGAGTTGGACCTGTTTTAATTGGGCTTGGCCTGATACGTAAATCTGGAGAGTTATGAAGTTCGTGAGCTATAAAAGGGAGCAGAAAATACCCACAGGGGGGTCTCCAATATCATATCATATCTATATCTTCTCTTCTACTTTTGTTCTATGGTTTAGACATGAAATCTTTTCTCTTTCTTCTTGTTATAAATTCCATGAACATGAGCTAGAATTTTATTATTGGTTTGAGGTTGTATTCGGATTTTGCAAGCATGTTATTTGATTTATGAATTAGTTTTCTCTCAAAATCATCATTCACTTTCTACGGTTTATAATAATTGCATGATTGATGTATTGCAATATGATTGAATGTTTGTTTGGTTGAGTGTAGAATTGATTGAACATACATCCATATCTACAGCTATTTTAGGGTTTATCATCAAGCGATAACCTTGAATACGAGTAGCATGATATGATTATGGTTTGTAGTGATACACTCTTGTAATCATATGTAGAGTTTGACCTTTGTCTGAATTGTCATGCGCAATGTGTGACAATTGCATTGATTAGCCTATTTCTGAAACTTAATGCTCATAGGAATTGAACTTAATTAGCGCAAGGCGTTAGGTTATTCTTTAGGTAGAATTTACATACGCAACTCTAATGTGTGTGTTGATGACTTAGGAAATTTACAGAGTATTCTTGCAATAAGGTGTTCTAGGGCTTTTGATGATAACGAGACTAAATACGAATTCTATTCATACATTCAAATACTTGTTTACAATTGAAGATGAAACCTTTACCCAATATTTCTGTTGATGGTGGATTTTCATTTAAGGCTAAAATTGTATAAGCCAAAATTATGCGCTGATATCCTGCAAAGGATAAAGCCACTGATAAAATGACAAATACTTCTTCACTTCGCTAATTTACTTAGAATGGAGCATGTAGCAACAATCCCATGTACCCTATGAATTTATGGCATCATGACCAGCCTTGTATTTCCTGTGTTGTTCCCACTGAACTCTCACTATTGGTGCGGCATGACGACTGAGTGTTACTCTCAGCAGAGTAACACGAATCTCCAAGTGTCACTAATGAGGCATGCACGAAATACCTGTACAGGCTACAACTCTCGTTGTGTTATACTATCCCGATTAAGCATATTTGAATCTGGACTGACCATGTCAGTCTCAGAAACAATCACGGCCACGCAAGTCGGCGGTATGATTTAACCAGCCTAAACGATCCTCATTAGGAGCAGGCTACCACCTTAATGACCACCAGCGGGCCCACTTACTCCCTGGTCGGTTGAATATCTACCATGCCACCCAAACTACCACCGAACACCAGCCTGAAGTTGGATGTTCAGGCTCGTATTGAGCGGCTTGGAGGAGACGTGCGAACAAGGCCGCATATGGCAGTCTCAAAATCATCACTTCCGTCCAACATCACCAGCATGGTTGGACGACATAGATCGTCCCATGACAGGTTGGAAAAGCGTTGTCCTGCACACCGGCGGGCCCCCCTTCACGCCTGCGTAATCGATCCTCCCCTGACCTAGCCACAGAACCATGTACGGTTACCCGAAGTTGGGCCGTCGTGAAAGCTTAAAGGGTCGCAGGAAATTCCACATAAGGTCCCAAATTGATCACGACCATCCAATTTCACTGACATGATTGGATGGCTTAGATCGGACCCATAGCCACCAGGCAGGTATTGGCGCGTTCACCACCGGCCCAACTTTGGCCCCACATGGTCGGCTCCCTAAAGGAGAAGCTTGACTTGCCAATTCGTCCAGCCAAAGCAGCGTGGACGTGAAACCCTAATTAGGGTTTGCGGCACATCACATGTGTCACAAATCAGTCTCAACCATCCATCTTCGCAGGTATAAACGGAGAGTGTAGATGTAGATTCAAAGGTCCCCGAGCATGTCAACGCAATCACCGTGGGCCCGCCTACATACATGACTAATCAGTCAAGACCAACTATGGTTGGTCGTCTCGAATCATGCGCCCAAACTAGGCATGGACGCGCGTTTTCAATAGCAAATCGATCTCGACCACTCAACTTTGCAGGACAAATTGAGTGGCTTAGATCACATCTTCACGGGACAGTGAGGTACAGACATGTACACTAGCCTGCCGACTGCACGCCTGACTGATCGGCCAAGACCGACCATGGTTGGTCGTCTCGAAACGCGCGCCCGAAGTAGGAACGACGTGCGGTCTTCAATTCCTTTGCGGAAAATCGATCTCAACCACTCCTCTTTGCCAGACAAATTGAGTGGCTTAGATCGCATCTCCATGGGACAGTGAGGTACAAACACCTACACCAGCATGCCGCCTACATACATGCCCAATCGGCCCTGCCAAAAACATGTCCCATGCCTGGATTTGACCAAGCTAAATGTTGGTGTTCGAGCACCTCCTCAAGCCTAATCCGACGGTCGCAGATATGGGTCGCAAGATATCTCGTCCGTCCAACTTCACCAGACTGGACGGACATCCTAAGACAGGAGTTAGGCGACCCGTGAGGTATCACCACAATGACCGTCTACCACTCTTCCACACAAAGTGATCGTCCAAGTCAGGGCTTACCTATACAACCTCCAAACGATCACTCGAAGATGGTTGGACGTGATGCTATGCTTAATCCGCGACTTACTCCGTTTAAGCCTTACAACAGCGATGCTTCATACACGTTGAATATATTCGATGTGTTACATGCATAGAATGCACACGATATTTCATAAATATCGACTTCCTAAATAACTTAGTTATTTAACCTAGCATCACATGCTTTCTGTGGGTCCCACGATCCACACACTCGAGATATTAATCATGTTACAAACTGGGGGATACATACTGGGGTATTGGTTTGGCGGTTTACAGCGTGCAGCGCACAACGCGCCATCACAAGAACGTGTTAGGAAGACATGGACGGTTAGTGATGATGGGAAAAGTGGGCAATACTGATCGTGTGACACTAACACACGCAACTCCACTACTCCATCACTCCACTTCCTCCACTTCCCACGAGAGACGTGGGTAAGGCACAATGACTTGTATAAATAGGTTCTCCTCCCTATTTCCAGAGCAAGACAACAGAAACCAAGTGTTGATACAATCGTATCCAAACACCAGAACTGATAGCTTACATTCTGCAAGCCAATTCAGCTTTCTGATACAAGTCATATACAACCAACACCTCCACAATCTCAACACCTTATTCGCTTCCCTCCCTAAGATCAACCCCACCTCCTTCACTTTGTGACCGAAGCAAGTCTGGAACGGCCATTTCTTGGTTTAGGACAGAATTGTACGGATTGATTTCTCGAATCACAAGCACTCCCATGCAGTGCATTTGTTTAGGGTTTAGATTCATTTCTCATTCAGACACCCCAAATTACCAAAACCGGCAGAAATAGTTTTCACCCATAAACAATTGACGACCACAGTGGGAGGTTAATCTCTCGGTTGTAAAGTCAATTTCTTCAAAATCTGATTCAATTTCATCAATTTTGAAGGGGTAGATCTTAGATTCAATTCAATCATCAACCTATTTCAAGATGGTAGAACTTAGGTCAGGATCAGCAATCAATTCTGACGGAGCTAGTGCAGATAATACTCTCAATATTGATGTACTTGTCAGTGGAGCTATTGTATTCAATACATCTCGTGGAGTCGTCTCTTCTACCACCAACGCCAGCGGAGCAGGAGAGGTTCCAGTAAGCGTAACGCCTCCTATCACCAGAGCAAGAGCAGCCGCGAATCCCGGCATCGCCTCAAGTGTAACGGCTCCGGCGATCACCAGAGCAACAACTTCCACTACTTCATCAAGACGAGGAGCCGGAGGAGCAAGAGGAGAACCATCTCCCATTACCATTGCAGACTTGATGGAGAGGCAGGAAGTTCTTGCTAAGACTCAAACGAATATGGCTGCAACTCAGAAAGAGGTACTCACTTTCCTCAAAACTTTAACTGAACGATTTCCACAAGATTCACGGCAACCCCTGGAGCCAACAAGGAATGCCTTCAATATACCCGGAGCAGGCGTTTCCACTCAGACCCACATGAATGAAGAAGCTCGTGTTTCTCCTGAACGCCCAAGGGAGATGGACCGGTCATCCAACTTCATCACGCGTGAAGACCTGAAACGATTTCTCCAAAACCGAGGCAAAGAAAATATGATGGAGGCGCACCACCATCAACCGCCGTACCCTCAAAATGTGCAACGAATTCCTCTTCCAAAAGGATACACCTCTCCTCAGTTCTCCCTCTACGATGGTACTGGTAACGCTCATGAACACATCTCTCGATTCTTAGAATCTTTGGGAGAGCATGAATACAATTGTGTTCTCCGTCTGAAAGAATTCTCGAAATCACTTACGGGGAGGGCTTACACCTGGTACAACAACATCGTGCCTAACAAAATATCCAATTGGGACGAGATGGTCAGCGCTTTCTATAAAAAGTACTTCTTCGTGTCCGAGCAAATCACCTTTTCAGATCTGGGGAGAGTCTCTCAGCGGAACAACGAACATCCGAACGACTTCGTCAAGAAGTTCAGAACTCAAGCACTAGATTGTCATGATCCGAACATCACTGAACGTCAGTTGGTAGAACCGTGCATCAACGGGATGATACCCATATACCGCGCTTTACTGGAGAATCTGGGCTTTTAGACGTTCTCCGAACTCCATGAAGCTGCCAAGCGTTCAGTCAAAACTGCCCCAGCATTTCTAGAGAGAACCGGGGTTGTTCGAAACGAAGATCCACGTGAGAGTTGAGAAAGCAGGCGTCTCACGAACAAGCAATACAATACTGGTCCTTCTGTGAGTGTGGTAGGCGAAGGAGAAAAAAGGAAAGATCCAACAACGAAACAACAACCCAAGCGTGCGGCTCCGGCACACACGACCTCGTCTCAAAAAGGAACATGCAAGACTCATGCACAAGAGACCGAAGATGCAGGCTTCTCATTCCCCATGAGTGAAGTAATGGAACTCTTGGAAGCATGGATTCAAGACGATGCTATCAAGCTGCCTCCTATCAGACGCCCGCCAACTGAGAAAGACATGGAGGACCCCAAGTGCTGCCGCTACCATAGGTTTGTCCATCATCCGACCAAAGAGTGCAACAGGATGAAACAAATCTTCAAAGAAAAGATAGAGGCAGGATAAATCCATCTTGGAAACGAAGGTGTTAATAGAGATCCTCTCCCTATCAAGAACTACATGATTTCTGGGGATTCTGTTCGCAAGACTGTACAATCTATGATGGAACATTTGTGCGAGATTTTATATTTCTCCAAGGCGCAGCGTTAGGACATATTTGCAGCCCTCAACCGCGTTGTCTTAGGCAGGCGTTTGTATCTAGAAAGGGAAGCGGTCTCGAAACCTCAGTCTTTACTGAAAGATGCAAGCAAGGGAAACTGGGGATCCTAACCGTCGCTCGTTTGAAGGATGTTGAGTTCGATAGCACATTGATTGATACGGTCTCCGAATTCAACATCATCACTGTCAAGACCTTGAAGGTAGCAAGGACTTCAAAGCAAGAAGCCACTCGCAGCCCAACTGTGATTAAGAATCCATAGGGAGAACTTGGACATGCATATGGATACATCGATCTTGAAGTCAAATTGGGTGATGCCTCGATGCAAGCAAGATTCTACATAGTCAAAGAGCATCCCAATTACAACATGGTCCTGGGACGCTCTTGGATACATGACAACAAGGCAACGCTGGGAGCTTGTCCTCTACCAGCTACGATACCCGAAAGAATATCCAACAAGCCGTCCGGATCTGAAGACTGTTTGTTACCGCACCTGCATCTTGCCAACGTGACACAACTTCCTGGAGAGAGCCCATCATCATACATTAAGAGGTTCCGAGCTCAAGTAAGTCTCACCACGCAACCCTTTTTGCAACCAATCAATCCTCACTCTGACAAGTCCTGAGGACTGGTTCCAACCAACAAACCAACCCCGGCTAGGAGATGTGAATGGGAGGACGGCCCCTTCAAACGTTTTATCAAGAGCTTAGAGGTTGTCTCGATCAAAGACGATAAGGCCAAAGTCCAAGTATCTGCACGCCCAAACCCATTTGGAATTGGAGATCTGGTGACGAAGATGACTACATTCAAGGTTGGGAGCATGACAGTGAAAATGACCACTCCACCTGACTCGCCCACCGAAAGAGAGGATGAACCATACCTGGTAGCAGATGTTATCCTAGGCGGCTACTGCAAGCTCATCAACGCTGACAAGCTGGAGGGCGTAACAATTCACTCACGATGGTTAAAAACATACCATACTTAAGACGCTGTGCTACCACTTTCCAGCATCCTCCACACTTAAAAAAAAACAACAACAACGTTGTGCTATTTCCTCCAGCGTGTTTCTTTTACAGTTACCTTTTCATACCATATTTGTAATTCCTCCAGAAAATGATTGCAATACTTGCATTCATAATTAGGGTTTCAATATTCAATTTTCAAGTTAATTGAAATATTATTTCCATCTAAGAACTTCTTTACCCCCTAAAGGAAGACACAAAATCCTGAGTCAGCCTTAATCAACCCACTAGAGCAAGCCATGAAGGAAACCCTAAGCAAACATTTCGTAAGAAGTCAAGAATATGTGCAGAAAAGAAGATGCTTTGAGCCATTTATCCCAGCAAGACCAGGGAGATCTCCCGTCAGGAGCACACACAGGTCCGTGGTATTCCATTATGGTATTATTTCTTTTATCATGAAAAATCACATACATATGAAGGCACACCATTGTGCCTGAAAAGGTTCAGATGTAGTCTTACGAAAGATTATAACATAAAAACCTTTATTCAAACAAGCAAACAAAAGAAGAAGATCTTGAACTCCGCCGCCACTGAGTACAAGGAAGATGTTCACGAATTACGAGAATATATTTGAAAAGAGAAAAAGAAGCAAAGAGGTTTAGCCATCAAGAAGGTCGACCGCGCCTACACCATCGCTAGGACCTGCTTCAACACCACCGCCATCGTGGACCGCTATTGCTTCTTCCTCCGGATCTGCCTCAACTTCAGCTTCAGATATTTCTGCAGCAACGCTACCCGCCTCAACAACATCAACAGAGACAACTTCCACATCTTCCTCAAGAGACACGACAGCGCTAGGAATTGTGTTGAGCACTTTCATACACTCAGGTTCGTCTGTGTCATAATCGAGGATTATCACGCCATCATGGATTGGGTAATCACATTTATCTTCACCGAGAGGACGTTTGTGTTCAACCCTCCGCCTCTTTAGACGTGCTGCAAATCTCTCAGCTCTTGCGCTTGTTGATTCTCGCAATGCTTCATCGCGCCTCCATTGCTCCTCCATATCGATCGCAGCCGAAAGGGCACAGATGCGTCCCCTGGTAGTACGCAGGTGCAGAATGGACATCCCATGTATAGCATGACCGACTTCACGGAGTGGGAGATCAATTTTAGACATTATCTCCTCATGTGCACCAGCCTCCTCAGGCTTATTGACTTCGAAACTTTTTTCTGGAGAAGTTACAGAGTGATCATCACCAATCGCCTCCATGATAAACTGTGAAGAAGAAGAAGTTATGGTTACAAAAAAAAAAATCATCATTATTGTTGATCGATCCGAAGATCAGATAAGCGCGGAGCAGTACCTAGAATATATAAGAAAACGATTCTGTGATAGGAGGAGTCCTTAGAATTTTCTTTATATTTTACGAGCCAACAGAATCCCAGGGAGAAAGGGAGTCTTCACTTGCCACCTATAAAGGCTGCTAATTTGGGACAAAAATCAACAATGTTTATCAGATATATTTAAGAGAATCCGCCGTATAATGGAAGGGAGTACACCCAGTCCAAGAAGCGGTCCAAGCTCTGTCCAGATATGTGCGGAGGAAACCAAAGGGAACCGGCTCACATGACCAAGTCCTGCTTCCCCCACAACCCTAATCAGGTTCGACCAGCCAGACAGCACCTGACGGTATCTATCTATGCGGTAAATGCGTATTTACTTTAGCTTAATCATTTCAGTATACAAATTTGTCACCATCTCATGCCTACCCCACAATAGTGTAACCATTATGCGCTAGGCATGAGACTTAATTTTGATGGTGGATTTTCATTTAAGGATAAAATTGTAAAAGCCAAAATTATGCGTTGATATCCTGCAAAGGATAAAGCCACTGATAAAATGATGAATACTTCTTCACTTCGCTAATTTACTTAGAATGGAGCATGTAGCAACAATCCCATGTACCCTATGAATTTATGGCATCATGACCAGCCTTGTATTTCCTGTGTTGTTCCCACTGAACTCTCATTATTGGTGCGGCATGACGACCGAGTGTTACTCTCAGCAGAGTAACACGAATCTCCAAGTGTCACTAATGAGGCATGCACGATATACATGTACAGGATACAACTCTCGGTGTGTTATACTAGCCCGATTAAGCATAGGTGAATCTGGACTGACCATGTCAGTCTCATAAATAATCACGGCCACACAAGTCCATGATTTAACCATCCTAAACGATCCTCAGTAGGAGCAGGCTACCACCTTAATGACCACCAGCGAGCCCACTTAAGCCCTGGTCGGTCGAATATCTACCATGCCACCCAAACTACCACCGAACACCAGCCTGAAGTTGGATTTCCAGGATGGTATTGAGCGGCTTGGAAGAGACGTGCGAACAAGGCCGCCTATGGCAGTCTCAAAATCATCACTTCCGTCCAACATCACCAGCATGGTTGGACGGCATAGATCGTCCCATGACCGGTTGGACAAGCGTTGTCCTGCACACCGGCGGGTCCCCCTTCATGCCTGCATAATCGATCCTCCCCTGACCTAGACACAGAACCATGTACGATTGCCCGAAGTTGGGACGGCGTGAAAGCTTAAAGGGTCGCAGAAAATTCCACTAAAGGTCCCAAATTGATCACGACCATCCAATTTCACCGGCATGATTGGATGGCTTAGATCGGACCCATAGCCACCAGGCAGGTATTGGCGCGTTCACCACCGGCCCAACGTGGGCCCCACATGGCCAGCCTCCCCAAAGGAGAAGCGTGGCTTTCCAATTCGTCCAGCCAAAGCAGCGTGGACGTGAAACCCTAATTAGGGTTTGCGGCACATCACATGTGTCACAAATCAGTCTCAAACATCCATCTTCGCAGGTATAGACGGAGGGTGTAGATGTAGATTCAAAGGGCCCAGAGCATGTCAACGCAATCACCGTGGTCCCGCCTACATACATGACTAATCGCTCAAGACCAACTATGGTTGGTCGTCTCGATTCGTGCGCCCAAACTAGGCATGGACGCGCGTTTTCAATAGAAAATCGATCTCGACCACTCAACTTTGCCGGACAAATAAAGTGGCTTAGATCACATCTTTACGGGACAGTGAGGTACGAACATGTACACTGGCCTGCCGACTACACGCTTGACTGATCGGCCAAGACCGACCATGGTTGGTCGTCTCGAAACGCGTGACCTAAGTAGGCACAACGTGCGGTCTTCAATTCCTTTGTGGCATGGGATTTCTGTCGCAAATCGATCTCAACCAATCCTCTTTGCCAGACAAATTGAGTGGCTTAGATCGCTTCTCCATGGGACAGTGAGGTACAAACACCTACACCAGCATGCCTTCTACACGCATGCCCAATCGGCCCTGCCAAAAACGTGCCCATGCCTAGATTCGACCAAGCTAAAGGTTGGTGTTCGAGCACCTCCTAAACCCTAATTCGACGGTCGCAGATATGGGTCGCAAGCTATCTCGTCCGTCCAAATTCACCATCCTGGACGGACAGCCTAAGACAGGAGTTAGGCGACCCGTGAGGTATCACCACAATCACCGTCCACCACTCTTCCACACAGAGTGATCGGCCAAGTCAGGGCTTACCTATACAACCTCCAAACGATCACTCGAAGATGGTTGGACGTGATGTTATGCTTAATCCGCGACTTACTACGTTTAAGCCTTAAAAAAGCGATGCTTCATACACGTTGAATATATTCGATGCGTTACATGCATAGAATGCACACGATATTTCATAAATATCGACTTCCTAAATAACTTATTTATTTAACCTAGCATCACATGCTTTTTGTGGGTCCCACGATCCACACACTCGAGACATTAATCATGTCACAAACTGGGGGATACATATTGGGATATTGGTCTGGCGGTTTACAGCGTGCAGCGCACAACGCGCCATCACAAGAACGTGTTAGGAAGACATGGACGGTTAGTGATGATGGGAAAAGTGGGCAAGACTGACCGTGTGACACTAACAAATGCAACTCCACTACTCCATAACTCCACTTCCTCCACTTCCCACGAGAGACGTGGGTAAGGCACAATGACTTGTATAAATAGGTTCTCCTCCCTATTTCCAGAACAAGACAACAGAAACCAAGTGTTGATACAATTGTATCCAAACACCAGAACTGATAGCTTACATTCTGCAAGCCAGTTCATCTTTCTGATACAAGTCATACACAGCCAACACCTCCACAATCTCAACACCTTCTTCGCTTCCCTCCCTAAGATAAACCCCATCTCCTTGACTTTGTGACCGAAACAAGTCTGGAACGGCCATTTCTTGGTTTAGACCAGAATTGTACAGATTGATTTCTCGAATCACAAGCACTCCCGTGCAGTGCATTTGTTTAGGGTTTAGATTCATTTCTCATTCACACACCCCAAATTACCAAAACTGGCAGAAATAGTTTTCACCCATAAACAATTGGCGACCACAGTGGGAGGTTAATCTCTCGGTTGTAAAGTCAATTTCTTCAAAATCTGATTCAATTTCATCAATTTTGAAGGGGTAGATCTTAGATTCAATTCAATCATCAACCTGTTTCAAGATGGTAGAACTTAGGTCAGGATCAACAATCAATTCTGACGGAGCTAGTGCAGATAACACTCTCAATAGATGTACCTGTCAGTGGAGCTATTGTAGTCAATACATCTCGTGGAGTCGTCTCTTCTAATGTTATTTGTTTTTGGTTTCTCATTTTTGTTTTTATTTTTCTTATTTTTTGGTTCTTAACCGAGTTTTGAGAATCTCGTTTCAGGTACCAATTTCTATGGACGGAGCATATTGGTGCAATTAATACGACTTTAAACCTCAACAACATGACAACTATCACCCTTATGGGGAGTACAATCAAACCAAATCCTTTGGTTATGGTCAATACTCCACATACCCTTTTAGTTATTCTCATACATGCCAACCTTTTTATGGTGAGTATGTAAGTAAGCAACCACAAAGAGGGGATGATACTTGTGCTCCAATTAATATTTCCTCTAGTTTGGTAGATGAAATGCAACAATTTATGGTCAGCATAGAGTCAGTTTGTAGACAACCAAGCATGGAACCAGTTTCATCGACCGAATATGCTCATAGTATGTTTGGCCCAATTTCTGATCGTAGTTATGATCATTCACCCATTCAAAGGGAAGATAATTGGCCTAACAATACTGAAGTAAGTGATTCTACTTTTGCCTTGTCGAACGATCTTTACAAATAAATGGAACATTATATCCAGAATTTGGAGGGATCACTCCAAGAGCTTCAAAGAGGTGTTTGCGACGTAAGAAAGGGCATTGATGAATACAAAGAGAAAATGGACGATTGTGTTGACAAGGGCCAACCTTTGGAGATATTTGATGACACTAGTGTAGTTCCTCAACTCTTGATCAAACACCTATTCAAAAGGTACATGAGTATGATGAAACTAGTGTTTTACATAACTTTGCAACAAGGTTTGAGTCTAATGAAGAGGAGTATGTTGAGAATGAAACCGGTATGACCAATATTGTGGAAGACCCAATTGAGCTTGCAAAGGATTGTAATGAAGATGTTGATGTCGAGATTTTGGTTAAGGCAGAAACAGACGAAGAATGGTTGCAAGGTTTGATAGAGGACCATGATATACAAGAGGTGAATAATTCACTTGAGTTTTTCAAGGATGAAGAGGATACCGTGATACAAGAGATTGTGATAGGTTTGTCTAACCCTTTGCATATTGTTTCTTCTCCTTTACCTCTTATTGGTTTGAATGTATGTGCTTCGAGAGTACTGTCGAATGACTTTATTTCGCGATATCCTCCATTAGAGATACTTGATTCTCATACTATGCAGGTTTTGAAACAAGAAACCGTGGAAGTTCCTGAATTCTATATTCTTTACTCACTTCCAAGTGTGGACAAGAATAAGTGTGGGGAAAACTTTGATCGGTTAATAGCTTCATTTCTGTTTTATATTACTAATATTTGTGTGAAGCTAGTGTTTGCGAACCAGGTGCTATGGGTGGATCCCCAACTTTTCCGATTATTGGTGTATGGAGAATTCGTCTTGCAAGTCGGGCTGACGACTTTAAACCAAACACTAAATGGGAGGCAACCCACTGGTTTTTTGTATCTATCTCTATCTTTTTATTTCTCAAGTCTTTTATCTTTATTTCCTGATTTTGGATATTTGCATATCAAAACTCCAACTTTCAGAGATTTTTGAACAATTTAGAATAAACATTAGCCTTTCTAAGTAAATGGAATTTTTTCTTGACAATGAGGTATATATTGGCTGAGTTGGGATTAGATGCCAACTAAATAGCTTGTTTAGTGTTTATCCTATATTGTTTAGAAATAACTATGAGTTGGAGTATCAGTTTTTATTATGCATTTTATTTTCTTATTGTGTATATATATCATGTTATGAATTTCCCATCTTGAACTTTACTTTGATTGACTAAATTTTACATTGAGGACAATGTAAAGTTTAAGTGTGGGGGAGTGTTCTCATATAGAGTTCTTAGCCTTGTTAGTTTTCCCTTGTGTTTATAAGAGAAAAAAAAGTAGAAAAACTAAAAAAAATAAATAAAAATAAATAAAAAAATTTTGCAGTGGAAATAATAGGGAAAAGTAAGAGATAGAGAAGGAGAAGAACTTGATATTGATAAAGAGGCATCAAACTATTACATACATATAATGTTCTCTTATATACATGAAATGGAAGACTTATTCATCTAATGGACCGCACATCCATGGGCCATAGGCCCTATAACACTCCCCCTTGTGCGGTTCAGTAACAACGCTTTATACATAGTGCTTCACATATAGTGTTTTAAATGTAGTTCTTCAAATGTTATTCTCTCCTTGATGACTTGTGCTGAAATCAGTTGCCTCATTAAAATCTTGACAAGGGAAAAATCCAGTGAGACAAAACCTTATTACAACTCTTCACATGTAGTACTACACATGTTGTCTCGTACTTTACATGTAGTTCATCACATGAAATACGATCTTCAAAGACCGACATGTCTAAGTTAATTGCCTCGTTAAAACTTCTTTAGGAGAATTCATAGGGACAAAACCTGAACTAAAGAAAGAATATAATATTAAGAAAACTTAGAACATAGTTGGATACGTATACGTTGGCTCATTAAAACCTTGACAAGGGAAAACCCATTGGGAAAAAACCTTGACGAAGGGAAAAGAGTACAACGTGATAGATGTAAGTAAAGGTGATCCATTGCAGATGATCACTTTGCTCCGTTGAGGTTGATTAGTTGCTTCACAACTCATAAGGCAGAAAATCCTTGTGGGAAAGACAATATCCTTAGTTAGCAAATTACTTCCTGGTGTTTGTTGTTGTATCATTAAAAAACTTATCGACTATTAAAACCCTGTGGCAAAAAGCAACCTCGGTGAAGGAAAATAGTTCAACACACCATTAGATGCTCCCCCTGATGTCATACAATTTTCATTAGTCTAATGCAGTCAAAAGGAGTTTATCACACTTTACTTTGGTGACTTGAATGTTTATAAGACCTTGTTGTTGATTCTGGAAGTTTCGTTGCTTAAGAGAATATCGCGTTTCATTTTTTTCATTCAGATATTTTCAGTAATATCAACGCGATTGTTATGTCTTCAACGTTCAACATACTTGATGTTTTTAGTGTTGTCTCGCTAAAAACCTTGTCGAGTAACAAAACCCTTTGGGAAAAATTATTCTCGATCGAAGGGAAAAAGAGTACAACACAACTTCAATTTCGAAGTAAATTTTGTCGACATCATATCCTTGGATCCTCCCCTTGATGTCGGCATCTCTCCCTGATTGCTTTTAGAGTTGTTCCAGACAGTTCCTTTAGTTATGTAGTTTTCGAAACTGAATATCGATAATGACTTAGAAAATAGTCTATCATATCTCCCCCTGATTACTTTCGTTGGAGAAGATATTATTGTTCCTTCATAATCAACAACTTTTGGATTGCACTTTCATTAGCATTCCTTTTTATGTCCTTGTAGGGATAAAAAATATTATGTCAATGGTTACTTTTGAGTACATGATTACATTCACTATACCATTCCAATGACGTTGCGTTGGCGCTGAGCTATATCTAGCTAACAAGTTCCCTGAGGATGTAAAATTTAATCGAATACATTATTATACTAAGTACAAAAATGCGTCTACTGTACTTAGATATGAGAATTTCATCTCCCAACACATCTTCGTCATCTTCCTTTAGACGAAATGATATCTTACTTACATTTGAACCTCGAATAATCATGGGAGTGCTATCAGGATGCATGTCTTTGTTAAATTTCCTGACAACTTTAGACATATGCAAACTGGTGGAATAATATGCCACAAGCTCAGTATTCGGTCGAGCTTTCCCCAGACTTTTCATCTCAAATTCGGATTTCAAATAGCTTTTAAGGTCTCTTATTACATCAAGAGTACCCATCATGCCTGTACCATCGACATAGATAGATACAATTCCAAATCAAGAACTTTCTTGTGAATACGCAAGGAAAAATAACTTACTTGTCTATCCCCTCCAAATCAAATAGTCACTTAGACGGGTATACCACATCCGCCTGATTGCTTCAATCTATAAGTGAGCATTATATCTAACTGTAAACGCACTCTGTGGTTTAGAGTCACTTAATTTGGGTAACAAAAGGCTATCAAGTACTTTTGTAAATATCTTCTATCTCTTGATTCTTTTAGAGATACGTAACAACCGCATACATATGTTGCATTTCAAATCCTTTTGAAATTACCAAGCTAACTAAGTAGCGGAACACTATAAAGTTCATTACAAGAGAATAATTCCAGGGCTTTGTGAGAAACCTCGTGCCACAAGGCGAGTTTTTATACTTTAAGACTGCTTTCTTCTCATTATGCTTTGTGACAAATTATTCATGTATGTCCAATAGGCTTTACACTTGGTTGGTTAGCACTACCACACCAAATACCTGTATATTTGTCAAAGAACCAAGTTCTACATGGATTGTATAGGCCAAATATGCTCTTCGCTGACATTAAGAAATAAGAAGCATGGTTCGATCTCGTCATGCTCTATTTTATTGAGAAACTATATATAAAAATAATCATTAATATGTTCGCACGATCTTTCCATTGACTCGTGTGTGTTCTCATAATCCTTTAGGATTTCATTGTTCTCTGGAATCATTAAACTTCGGAGCGTCCTCCAGTATTGATTCATGGACATAGTCAGAGACAATCAAATGAGATGATTTCATTAATGATACAAATTAGGTTGTGCCTTACTCATCTAGTTCCTTTCTAGGTGAGTATTGATCGAACCTGGTGGTCTCTCCATCTTCCTTTGTGGAGCCACATCCTTAACTACACTTTCACCAAGTGTAGTAGTTACAACACCCTAGTCTATGGTGTACCCCATACTGAGGATTTCTAAACTTGCAGGAAAATTTGCAGCAGGTAAGTGTAATCTTGTCACGTTGTCGATATCAGTGCACTTTCTGAAATCGATTATTCTTTGTCACTTCACATTTACATTTGTGGAGTACAAGAATCAATATGAGACACAGTGGGAACACACCACTACAATTCCTGTCGATCCCTTAGAAAATACTTTTTCTTGACAACCCGCAAATCAAGCGGTAAGAGATCTCCCTGCAAAAAGGTTTAAAATGCGAATAATTATTGGGAACTCATTTCCTACATAAATACTTAACAGTTTTGAAGATCCATCATAGTACGATGTGGAGTCGTAATGGCACATATATAGTGCAACCAAAAATGCGTAAGAACACGAATGTCAGGCTTAAATCCAGTTACCAACTGGTACGCAGAAAAGGTTGACTAACATTGGGTTCTAAAACGAATTAAATAAAGATGCGTGTAATATTGTATATTCCCCAAGCAGTTAAA
Source organism: Papaver somniferum (assembly GCF_003573695.1). Classification (NCBI taxonomy): domain Eukaryota; kingdom Viridiplantae; phylum Streptophyta; class Magnoliopsida; order Ranunculales; family Papaveraceae; genus Papaver; species Papaver somniferum. The sequence continues at coordinate 118,565,902 of NC_039367.1, forward strand.
GGTAGGTTTGTACGCATAACCATGCCTTAGGCACCATCTGTAACCTTTGATGCGAGACCATGGGGTATATGATGCTCTACATTGATCCTATTAAACATGGAGTAACCATCAAGTCCTTTTGATGTATACTCTCTAGCATTTACAAGGGGTGGTGAGTCCTTACATGTAAAACATGTGCTAGTAGTTTTCCAAACGCAAATTTCTTGGGAATTATAATTAGTCCAAAATGTCAAAACATTCACCAGAGCCATAAGTCACTTTAATGATCCGCATTCTGCATGAATATTTTCTGAATTTCACCTTGTTTTCTTTTAAATTTTACCATTTGCATCTTAGGATGGTCTCGATCATGTTTTACTGAAGACTTTGTAAAAATGAGTGATATGCTTTCTTACCTAAAAGCATAATAGGAAGGGGGTTGTGCATCTAGTAATTTAGAAAACACTTATTGAGAGATATGCCGTCACTTCGCATTCTGTCAATCTTTTTCCCATTGTCTCGTCCACTCAAACACAGTGATGTACGTATGATTCCTTTCAAAATGAAACATCATGTCACAACCAAAGTGCCTTTATGGTTATGTCAAAGCCTGTATGAATCAATTCCCAACATTTCATCGTCGGAGTCAATATGGATTTAACAATCCAAATACTATAGTGATTTACATTTCACTAGATTGACTCATTAGTTTCTCTAAGATATATTTCCTTCCAAATATATTAGAGACTATAAAAGATGAAATCAGTTATATTCTCATCATTGTGAGTTTCCATATGATATCCACTTGCATGGGTATCTTTGGAATTTAACAAGGTGATTAGCACTCGGTACATATAGAGCTTTTGTGACTTTTAATCTTTGATCCATCTTAGAAACAAAATCTGAGCATTGCTTCGCTCGATGATCCAATATCGTAGTCACATTACAAAGAATTAGTTCAAAAACTAGTGTATATTCCTTAAATTAGTGGGAGAAAAACCACTATCAGTTAGACGTTGAATCTTGAGATATTTAATAAGTGGTGTGGCCTTATTCGTAACAAAAGTGGTATTTAACTCAAGTACTTTAGAGTGAATATATGTTACGTTTCAGAGGGGATGATATATATATCATCCAAATATATCTCAAGTGTATTAGAAAATTAATGTCTCTTGGAAATGATGTACTTTTAATTCCATAAGTGCAGACAATGTATAAGTTCAACTGAATAAGATAGTCAATTGTCTAGGCATAGTTCTTCTTGCCAATAAATTTGATGTTTAAAGTATGACCTCCCTCTGGAAATCGGTTGTTACTATGGTACCCGCATTGCATTGCTTGTACCAATACCAGTAGAAATATTCATTCCCAACTCTTTCCTTTTGATGTGAGCTAGATGACATCTTATCTTGATCCCATGTTCGGTTGATACTTGTACTTTGGTGTTATTACTACCTGGGACAATAATACATATTTCTCTCATATATGTATATATTCGTTTTCACATGCTTCACATGAGTCAGTATGCCTAACCCTCATTACTTTGGGGTTTCTAATTTTCAATGTTGCTACGATTAGCTTAGTTTGAGAAATTTCTTTATCTCAACAGGACAAAAGAATCTCACTTCGCATGTCAACCACTTACTTTAGGTTGAATATATTACTGAAGATATTGAATCTCTTGTAGGCATACTTTAAGATAGACCGGTTTGTTAGTACTATGAATGAAGTGGAAAAAAATAATTTTCGACTCATATCTCCCTTTGTAATGCTTCCACAAAAATTGGAATGCATGTGATTATAAACATAAGGTATATTTAGCTCCACCTAGACGATGTTTTTTCATTGGCAGAAGCTTTTATGAAGGAATATATTCATTTCTCACAAAAAAATGATTTCCACATCAAAAAACATAATAATGGTTCTCGAGTACTTTTGGATCCAAAATGTTATTTTTTGAGTTGAGTTGGGACCAATCGTAAAGTGCCATAATAAAGGACATTAAATAAATAATTCCAGTATTATAATCCCCAAACCAAATTTCTTTATGGTCAAAATGGATTTTTAGAGACCAAATTTCTTGATGGTTCTAAAGGTCAATCGGTTAAGTCAGAAATCCAGCCAATAATCATAATTCAGTTAACAGTCAAAGTTGATAGTCAATAACCAACCAATGATAATAACCCCGTTAATGATTGACAATACTTAGTCAATTGCCAACAATAACGTCATAACATTATAATAGTGCAGACATTACAAAAAAAAATGTGAAAAATAACTCGAAAAATGGAATGGTGCATAAGTTACAATTTATTTATTGATTTAATATAAACAAAATGAATGAACAAATAATAAAAACGGACGTTATAATTAATTAAACAAATAATAAAAACAGACGTTACAACTAATTAAATAAATAATAAAGACAAGCGTTGCAACTAATTAAACAAATAATAAAAGCAGACGTTAAAATAATTAAAACAGACGTTACAACTAATTAAAAATGTTGCGACTAATTAAACAAATAGCAGACGTTCCAACTAATTAAACAAATAATTAAAACAAACGTTACATTCACAGAGCACTTAAAAAAATATTAATTATTTTATTATTATTTTTCAAATCAATCAAGACAATATCACACACATACAGTACAGGAAATCATGATCAGAAATTTTTCAAAAATTAAAATAAATTACTGGCTGAAAAAGGACATACAACTCTTCGACATAAATAATAATAAAAAATTCTTATAAAATAAAACATGTGAAGATCACCAAGCAAAAAGAATAAACAGAAATACGAAACAATCCAAAATTTTCTATTTGATGATGGCATATGAAAACATTTAATAACATATGATGACATAATATTATATGAAAATATTAAATTTACACAACATCAGGCATATTAAAAACAAACTTTATCACATAGAGATCATTAACATAATATTAGTATGAATAAATAAAATGACATCAAACATGTATCACTTATATCTATTAGATTCACAAACATATTTAAACATGTTATACAGTTGATTGAATAACAAACAATACAATATTATATTATAATAATCATAATAATCTCGAGAAACGAATAGGAACAAACAGATTGTGTACAACAAACAAACATCTCACAACAAACATTAGAATAATTTATATATGGGTAGATCATAGATTAGTACATGGAGGGATCATTAGAATAATATATATATATATATATATATATACGCAATCATAAATTAAAAAATTCATTCAATCAATCAGAACATGATCGATGCATGTGATACAAATATACATGTGAAGAAAGAAAAAAAAAATTATATACATACAACATGAGAACATGGAAGACAATATCACATGTTAATTGATAAAAAGTTTAGGTATACCTCAACGTATTGCTTGATTGAGAAAAAAATAATCAGAAATACGGATCCAACTAAAAGTAGCGCTTCCTTCAGTGATTTGATAATAACCCAAAAAGAAGAAGAAAAAAAAAATTGTGGTTGAGCTCGTGCATGATAACGTTTTGCAGTGGAAATAATAGGGAAAAGTAAGAGATAGAGAAGGAGAAGAACTTGATATTGATAAAGAGGCATCAAACTATTACATACATATAATGTTCTCTTATATATATGAAAGGGAAGACTTATTCATCTAATGGACCGCACATCCATGGGCCATAGGCCCTATAACAAAAATGATAAACTCTTAAGTCTAGAAACTTGTGCCTTACACTAATGGAAACATCGTGGTTGTTGGAGTTGAGGAACCCATTAGTAGAGTCTATACATATAAAAATAAATAAAATATAAAAACAAATAACATGATAGTTGTCACCATATCTCGGAGTCTTCACCATATCACGTTCTATTTTTATTTTTCCATATTTATCTATTGTTTCTCTAAGTGATTTGGTGGGGCACCAGTATCGAATTGTTATCGCTGCTAGGATGAAATAGAGTGATTGGGTTATTATATAAATATAAATGAAAATAATAAAAAAAAAAGATTGACACTTGGATAACAATATGTGTGTGTTCTCTCTGTCTCCGTCGCCTAAACAAGCGTGGAATGCAGGATCCATGGGAATTACCATGTAATCTGCTGACAAGAATCATGCGCTCGGATCCAAAAGATCCAATCATGTTGTCGATTTGAAAAAATAAAAAGAAAATGAAAATATTATTATTATTATGTTGAATAAAATCGATCATTGGTTCCCTTGTATATGTCAGTGAATTGATTTAGAATTAAGTTTGTCGACCACTGTTTCCCTTGTATATGCCAGTCGTGTTGATATTAGTATTCAGACCAGTAGCTCAATCCAATAGGATTCTTAGGTTTGTTTTGGCAGTGACCTTCAGACAGATATGGGAAACACCGTTCACCTTAGTCAACAGTCCGCCACCATCTACTTTCTATATCCATCTTCTTAATCTTTTCATGTGATTGTGGTTGATTAGATTCCGATTATTGTGGTTGTGTTCAACTTTCCGAATGAAGCTATATCACTTATTTATGAATTGGATTTGAAAGTGGGTACTTTTTCTTGTAATCATTGATAGTATGCCAATTAATAAAAATATTTAGTGTCATTCTTAAATTTTCACAGGTGGATGGAGTTTGGAAGTATAGGTTTTGTAGGTACACCTCTTGTAAACCTTCACGAGACTATAACTCGTCCACTAGGGACACGTAGGGGTTCAAAGGCTTGTTATACATGCTAAGTGTTACCGTAGCCTCGACGACACGGAGTTGTATGTATATTTTAGAATTGTTTTGTTTAATTTGCTCGAGGACTAGCGAAGTCTAAGTGTGGGGGAATTTGATAGGTGTTGTAAAACACCTAGATTTATATCTATTGTTTATTCTTTCTTTGCGAGTTTCTTGCAAATTATGTATCTTATGTTTGCTTTTGAGTTTATTAGGTGCAATGGAGTCATTTGGATCGAAAAGGACAAAAAGCGATTTACGGGCGGTATTTGGAGCAGGTTAGGTTGCACAAGAGGAGTTATGCAGGAAATTAAACTGTCTATCTCCTAGAACTGACAATTGAACTGAGAGTTAGGACGTTGGTTTTATGAAACCGACAAGCAATATATGGACCTGGTAGCCCGTATCCAGCAGAGGGTGCCTTGAGTAATTCTTATTACTACACTACCCTAAACTTCAGAGAATCCACCGGGCAATTATTGTTTCATCTGAAACTGAGAAAGAGAGGAGTACATGGAGGCGGCACTGTATTTCAGAAAGATCAAGAAATTGGAGTTGTGGAAGATGATGATCGAGATGTTGTTTGATGTTGGCTAAAGAATCAATCGAGAAGAACAAGCTAGAGATGGGTGTTTCTGCTGACATCTAGGGTTTGCAATCAGGGATTTGAAATTCGAGAATGAAAGAAGAGATTAAGCAGGGGTTGGTGGTGATTTTGGGTTGTTGACAGAACAAGGAAACTTGGGTTCAACTTGAATTGGATTAAAAAGAAAAACGAGAAGGAAGATGATGTTAGTTCGTGAAATGAAGGAGAAGATGTTCATGAGGCGCTGGATTTGTGAGATTATGAGTTGGGTTTTGATTCTCGAAGTGATTGATTGAGAACTGGTGGGTTTGATTCGATTTGAAAGAGGCGGGATTTGATGCAATTGAAGTTAGTGACTATGCTTGAAGGGTTAAGAAGATACAAGGAAGAACAAGCCATTGTTGTGATGAGAAAACAGGGAACAAGGTTATGTTGCTGCGACTATTTAATGGAGTAAGGTGAGATGAAGGCGTTGCTGGTGATTTGGAGATACTGCATTGCAGGTGGTGTTGGCTTGTGGTTACTGGCATGGTATTGCAGGTGGTCTGCTGGTGATCAAATGGGTCAGTGGAGTATGTAAAGAGTATGAATGAGTTGGTATGGCTGAAATATTGAAAATGAGGATGCAGTTCTTGAGCTCAGAAGAAAGAAATTTTGAAGCAGCTGAGAGTGGAGATGGAGTAATTGGTTTGAGATGCTGTTGCAGTTACAAAGTATTGGATAAAGTGTTGCAGATCAAGAGCTGGACATGGCCTGGAAAGTGTTCAGCTAGACGGGAATTGCAAGTGCAGAGTTGAGTTTGAGAAGGACTGGTGATGCTGTGTATACCGGAATTACATGGAGGTTGGTTTGGCTGCTGCTGGGAAGTTAGTCAAGAGTATGGAGATGGAAATGCAGCTGCGACTGAGAGCTGGTAATGCTGTTCTGGCGAGAGTTTGAGCTGAGCAAGAGTTGCAAATAGAGCTACAGGAGCAGAGCTGAAGGCACTGGTGGTGCACAAGAAGATAAGCTACGGCCGGTGAAGAGAACATGGAATTGAGACCAAGTGAGAAGTTGTTGCTGTGAATATATCTTGAGACGTGGTACTGAACAGGAGGTGCTTTTATTACCAGGGATTTAATGGTTGCAGGCAGTTGATGGTGATAATTGAAGTGGTGCAGAGAAGCAACACGGAGCCTGAGTCTGGATGGATGATGATATGCATTGTTAAAGATGGTAATTGAATTGAAACTGAGATGGAGAAAAAGATAACAAGTTGAAATGAAGTGTATGCTGTTGTGCTTGATTTGGATAATGTATGGGTATAAATTCACAGGGAAGGAGCTGATTATTGGCCAAAGTACAGGGTGGTAGCTCAAGCTAAACTGGCTTGTCAGTTCTGTGAAATTGACAAGCATAATAGAGTTGGACCTGTTTTAATTGGGCTTGGCCTGATACGTAAATCTGGAGAGTTATGAAGTTCGTGAGCTATAAAAGGGAGCAGAAAATACCCACAGGGAGTCTCTAATATCATATCTATATCTTCTCTTCTACTTTTGTTTTAGGGTTTAGACATGAAATATTTTCTCTTTCTTCTTGAATTCCATGAACATGAGCTAGAATTTTATTATTGGTTTGAGGTTGTAGTCGGATTTTGCAAACATGCTATTTGATTTATGAATTAGTTTTCTCTCAAAATCATCATTCACTTTCTACGGTTTATAATAATTGCATGATTGATGTATTGCAATATGATTGAATGTTTGTTTGGTTGAGTCTAGAATTGATTGAACATACATCCACATCTATAGCTATTTCAGGATTTATCATCAAGCGATAACCTTGAATACGAGTAGCATGATATGATTATGGTTTGTAGTGATACACTCTTGTAATCATATGTAGAGTTTGACCTTTGTCTGAATTGTCATGCGCAATGTGTGACAATTGCATTGATTAGCCTATTTCTGAAACTTAATGCTCATAGGAATTGAACTTAATTAGCGCAAGGCGTTAGGTTATTCTTTAGGTAGAATTTACATATGCAGCTCTAATATGTGTGTTGATGACTTAGGAAATTTACGGAGTATTCTTGCAATAAGGTATTCTAGGGCTTTTGATGATATCGAGATTAAATATGAATTCTATTCATACATTCAAATACTTGTTTACAATTGAAGATGAAACCTTTACCCAATATTTCACATCCTTGATTTGCGTATTCACTTTTTATTGCTTTGCTTTTATTTTATTTTACTTTACATAAATCAGAAAATCCCCCCTTGTTATTATAGGAAACCGAAACAACTTGACAGCCTTGGTCCTCTCTGTGGAAACGATCCTTTCTTGCCCTTGCTATATTTTTATATTTTGAGTAGTGAGAAAGTAATTTATTTTTGACGCATACGACAACGATCATCTAGCAGCCTGCACAGCTATGACGTCCGAACCATCTCCATATTGACATGTTCTTATTGTACTCTCGAGGGTCATGAACTCTCAAAGTGTTTCAAGTACAAACATAAGATTAGCAAACAAGCTCAAACTTCAACGAAGATCAAATCGATTAGCAAACTTCAACGAAGAGCAAATCGATTAGCAAACAAGCTCAAGCTTGTTTAGAAGTCGCCTGAGTTATGTAATCTCATTTCTTCTCCAAAGAAGTTAATTTCCAAAGAAAAAATGAGACCACTACAAAAAAGAATACGGTCTAAACAGTCTGTGAAACGGGGTTCTAAGAATTCCATTATAAAAGGTTATGGTGGACATATTATTGTTCACCCCAGCACAACTTAAATGTGTTGACTCTGTATCTTGTCTCATGTGCCTGGTTCAAAAGAGACAGGAGTTTGCACACTCCAGGCTTTAGGAAAAGAGAGAAAAACTTTTTTTTTTTTTTTTTCTTTTTTGGTTGTGTTTTCACTGTTTTAGAATTCTTCCATCCTCTGTTTGATCAATAAAAGAGGGTTAAAATCGACAATTTTGCCTTCTTTAGGGTTGTGAATTGTGCGTACATGAATCCTTTTAGTGTATAAAGGTTTTGTAACCCTACATTCCTTTTTCCTTCTCTGAAAACTCTTTTTTATCACAAGATTGCTTGTTGAGTCTGATTTGTGAATTCCTCTCACAATCTCATACTGGTATGAAGAATCCAAGCATTATGTCTTCTGATAGAAAAGATGTTAATTTTATTTTTAAGCCATCAATCATGAAGGAAAAAGATAAATCTCCTGTACCTTCAACTTTTAAAATAAAAAGGAGGAATGTGAGGAAACCAAGAGTTGTTCCTTCTAATCTACATAAGTTTTCTGGAGTTCTTGAAGAGTTGAAGGAAACAAGAAAGGAGATTCAGCAAATAAAGGATATTGTCTTGAGGAATCTCGAAATTCAGAAGGCCCTGGTTCGGCATCAGTCAAGAAGGTTTGTTGGAATTGACTCCTTTCTTCGTGAACCTTATATTCCTATGGATGTTGACGACAAGGAGTTCGGGGACGATAAATAATTTTTTTAGAATAACAATTATTCTTCATGAACCTTATATTCTTGTGTTTTAAGAAGCATAACTAGGTTTTGGAATAACAACTATTGTGAGTACACATAGCTGTTGCCAACGATTTTCATCTTGCAATGTTTTTAGATTTATTTATTTAAATTCTAAAGTTTATTTGGAAGATGATTTTGCAGTATTAATCTTTATGGTTTTATATCTTGCAACTTGTTATGGGATATGTGTGTTTGCGTCTGTGAACTATGATTATCCCATATATGACAAAAGTTAAGCCTATTATGTCATTATGCAAATATTGATGAAGATAGGATGAACTTTTGTTTGCAAAGATTAAGTCTATTGTATGTCTTCATGCAAATATTGATGAAAAATTGAATGAATCTTTGAATATTTCGCAATATTGGTCTTTCCCTGATCCACTTCTATGTGAAAGTACTGTGTGGCTCCGTAAGTTCTCTTATGTTGAGCATTTCCGATTAAATTAATCATGGGTTCTCTTGTGGTAATTTAATTGAGTATTTTGGATACAAATTCATGTTTCATGTGATATGTTAATGTCCAAAGAAATCCTTCTTTTCTTGTGAAAGTAAGGTCGCTCTTGTTGTACTTTCGGGAATGACATTTTACGGGGGAGAGTTCTTAATTGAACTTGTACGTAATTGCCAAATCTTTGTGGGGAATGCGGTTGTGGAATATTGTAGGAGTTTTATTGTATCCTTATAATCTCCTTGTATAAACTAGTTTCGACTATGTGAAATCATCGAAACAAAGTTGATATGTTCTCTTTTGGTCATGAAGTATCTCTATGAAAATTTCATTAGGATCCCACTAGTTTTCGTACCTTTGCCAATTTTTATTGACAAAAATGGGGAGAATTAATGTGTAGTTCACACTAAAAATACATATGGTTTACAAATCATTATGTAAGGGGGAGTGCTTTTCATGTGAGATGAAGTATTGACTAAGGGGGAGTGATACATATCACTATAGTATTGTTGTCAAAGTTGTGATACAATTGGACTTTGATGCTGTGTAATAATACAATGACACTGTATAACAATGATCTAGAGCTACTGCTTTCTCATTTTTATAGCTATGGATCTTCAACAACTATGATGCTGAGTTGAACACATTCAGAATCATTGGAGTACTTGGAAGTGACGAAGATCTCGAGTAATGTTGAAGAACCAAGGAAATCAAGCATTTGGATTGAGAGCTACAAAGTTTATTTATTTTTTATTCCATATGTATTGATAGTTTTGTCACTAAAATTGACAAAGGGGGAGATTGTTAGAGCACTGCTCGGTCGAACTCGCAATCGTTGCTATCTCAAGCTTGTTGTCAAGTTTAGTTGCCAAAACTATAAGTCTTGATTTCTAGTCTACTTATAGCTAAGTCTCGGATTAAGATAGAATAGTGCAGTTGAGCATTAGACTTCACGACGTTCATCGATTGAAGACGAAGAACTACTAAATATGTGTTGGTAAGCTTTCGAGCTGAGTTTAACTCGCTTACATATTTATTGAAATATGTGTTGGTAAGCTTTTGCTTTAACCAAGTTCATCTTATATTATTGAATAAAGTCAAAAGATGATCATGTGAAAATCGCCTGGTAACATCTTACATGATTTGTGTGAGACAGTCATTTGATGTAGACTGGGAATGTTTCGTATTGATCATTTGATCACTTGAAAATTTCTTTGAAACTAATATTTCGTGTGAGATTGCTATTGTCGTCTTCTAAGAATGTTTCAATGATTTAAATGGGAGTTTAGAACACTTAACCATAATTGGATTTAAGCGCAGTATGCGTAATTGCATATGTGTTGGTCCAAGACCGGAATACGGTATGCATACCCGTATGCGTACTGGCGAGGTCATGTAAAGTACGGGAGCTAGAGTATGCATACATGTACGCGTACTGGCGAAGTCAGTTGAAGTCCGGGTACTATAGTATGCGTAGCTGTACGCGTACTGGAATCAACTGAAGTTTGGAAGTGTACGATAGTATGCGTTCCCGTTTGCATACTTGCGAACATAGTCCAAGTCCGGCTACTTAGGTATGCGTACCCGTTTGCATACTTGAGTGGGTTATGTTCTAAAATCGGTGTGTTCATGAACTAATACATTTATATATTAAGGAATGCAATCTTTTGCAAACCGTGGCTATAATGTTCATGAATTGATCCGAGTGAATCAAAATCGATTTTGCTTCAATTGTGTCTTGTATACTTCTATGAGAATATAAACAATTTAACAACTCTAGAACTAGTTTCATTTGAGTCATTTGAACTAGTTATGGTTAAGATGAATAAGGTTGATATGAAAGTGTTCATATGGCTAACTTCGATTAACTATTTTTGATCCAACAAAGGTTCACATGTTTAGGTACGGTTACTCATATCTAAATGAAGTCATTTTTCATTTGTGTGTAACAATCTAAGTTCGATCTAACGGTTGAAAAATATTAGCTTGAGTCTAATCAGGTTTTCATCTAACGGTGAATATTGAATGCTCTGTTACCAAGGTAACATTGATTGCTAACCCTGATTTGAAGACTATATAAGGGAAAATTCTAGCAACTGGGAAACCCAATCCACACACCTATTGTGTGATACTAGTTGCGACTAGAGGCAATTCTCCTTTAGCCTTAGGTTTTTCCAAAACCCTGTAGGTTAACGACTTGAAGACTTCATTGGATTGTGAAGCCAGACCCAACTATTTTCTCTATAGTTGCGTGTTCTGATCTTGATGTATTCTATCGTGATTGAGTGCCATTTTCTCTAAGATTTTCTCTAGATTTAATCTCCGATAGGAAAGATAAAAAGTAGTCACAAACATCTTCGTCTCATTGTTTGTGATTCCACAATATCTTTTTTCGCTACCATACGATTAAGATTATTGTGAGGTGGTTGATATTTCTAGGCTGTTCTTCGGGAATATAAGTCCGGTATATCAATTGGTTCCTATTCACCTTGATTTATCAAAAGACGGAACAAAACTCATAGGTATATCTGTGGGAGACGGATTTATCATTTCAATTGACTTTTCTGTGTGAGACAGATTGGTTTATCAAGTCTTCGACTTTGGGTCGTAGCAACTCTTAGTTGTGGGTGAGATCAGCTAAGGGAATCAAGTGCGAAGAGTCCTGTTGGGATTCAGTGGCGTAAGGAAGCGACTATACCTTAATCAGTGTGAGATTGGTTAAGGCTCAACTACATTCCAGTCCGAAGTTAACTTGGAGTAGGCTAGTATCTGTAGCGGCTTAATACAGTGTGGTGTTCAAATCTGGACTAGGTCCCGGGGTTTTTCTGCATTTTCGGTTTCCTCGTTAACAAAATTTCTGGTGTCTGTGTTATTTCTTTTCCGCATTATATTGGTTTATATAATTGAAATATCACAGGTTGTGAAAAGACGAGGGTACCCAAATATACCTCAATCTAAAACTTTTCCACCTATAAGTCCTTTCCCGAAAGTGATTGTTTATGGACTGAGTCGAGACAATACAACTAATCGGTTCACTCTTCGTGTGATCGTCTATGGATACAAGATCGAGACAATACAACAACGAAGTATGTTTACTTGATAATAGGTTCGGACTTAACCAAACTCTAGGGATTGTCTATCAAGTAAAATAGGAATTAACGTTTGTGCGATTTACTTTAAATTATAATAAACACAGTTATAATTGTGGAAAATAAAAGTAAATGACACAACAAGATTTTGTTAACGAGGAAACCGCAAATACAGAAAAACCCCGGGACCTAGTCCAGAATTGAATACTCTCATAATTAAGCCGCTATACAAAATCAAACCAACTTCGTATAGTCGAGACCAAACAACTAAACCTATAGTTCACCTAGTTCCCTCAGTATCCCTGCGCCTCCAACTTGTAAATAAGTCACACACTTGGAACAATTCCTTTGGTTCGTATTCCAAACAGTAAAGGAACAACAAATCTGTTCGGTAACAACTCTTTTCAAACAACGTGATATGAGTCTGACAAAGGCTCTTCCGTTTAACCAATAAACTCCTTTGTCGGGTCCTTAAATCAATCTCTCAAAAATTATCGAAGTAATTGTTAGACTGTGCAATCAATACTATTAATCACAAAGAAGTGTATTGATGCCTATCTACTCAACTAATCAATCCAATCTATCACGAAGATAAACCGATTATAGTTGGATCCCTTTCCAGCCGAAACAAGTATTATGCACATCAAAGATTATGAAACCAAAAAGTCTTCTTGTCTTCAAATCTTCTTTAATCTTCAATCAACACCTGCACACAATCAACTTGAATATCTTGTGATCAATCAGACACAGAACGAAGTCTGTTAACGTTGGATTATCACAAGACGTCTTTAGATCTACAGACAGTTTAAAGATCCCCGTCGAAACTTCGATCTAGTTTGAGTGAATCTTATATCAGAAGAGAAGATTCTCAAGTATAAAAAAACTTGGTGCAATCAAAATTCAACAACCGTTAGTCAATCAAATCAATCGAAAACTAATAGTCAACTGCAATTATCTAGTTTCCCACCAACGGTACTAACAGAGCTTCTCAATCCCAAAGAAGTCTTTAAACTGAGCGGTTGTAAGAGATTTCGCCTAATTAGGTTACTTTCCTCTCCGAATAGGCGGCTCCACCAGTAACAACACAACTAGGTAGTTTTGCTGGCTCTGAGGATTAGTTTGCTAGAAATGCAAACTTCAATATTTATAGACAAGGAAGTTTGGACACCAAGGAATTTCCAAAACTGAATATTCTCAAAGATATGCAATAAACACAAAATCGGTTTTCATAACTCCTGGAAATGCACTGTCAAAATATTGACCGAAATCCCAATAGAAAAATCTATAATCAGTAAATGCACATTACTAATTATTATTTTCTAAAGATATGCATTTAATTGCTGGAAATTAAATAACATATAAAAACTAAGAAACCTTAATTAAAAGATTCTCAATTTATTTCGAACCTGGGATTCTCCTTTAGCTATTAAGGAATATCTTTGGACAATTAATGATAAGAGTTACTGCACATGTTCAAAGTATGTCGACATCTTTACTTTGCAAGTCCTTTTTCATACTTACAATCTTGGAAACGATTTGCCACACTTCCAAACAAGTTTAGAATTGGTTCGTCTGAATTCCAAGAACTATGTGATTGATTATCCAATTAAATCACCAATTATGGGTTTCACGGTTCTACCAAAACAAGTTCGGTTCTACCTCCATGTGAGTACTTTGCATATCACGCTAGTTACCTATATTCGGTTGACTAGGTACTAGGATCGGTTCCCCACAACTTATGGTAACTACCTGTATTCGGTTGCACATGTCCATAGGATCGGTTCCCCCAAAACTACAAACTTGTTGCACATGTTCATAGGATCGGTTCCCCATCTACTAAAAACATGTTTTTTTTAATCAAAAATATAACTTTTATTGATCAAAGAATAAACAGTTACAAGGAATCAATAAAAGAAAAACAGAAAGGGGACAACATGTCCAGACTTAAAAGGGGAAAAAAGAAAGCGCCAAAGTACTACTTAGCCCATCACTCAAATCTGTAATAAGTAAGCCCAAAATTCTACCTAGCCCATTATGGACTCTGTAGTAGGTAATGTCAGGAAATTCCATTATGTGCATGGTTAGGGGTCTCTCTGTGAATTTCAGTACTTGACCTTTAGCCAAAAGAACACCTTTTTTGCAAAGAAATCTGCAGAAAAATTTACCTCCTTGAAGACATGATTAAAGTGTATTGAACTCAATTTGCTGCACACATATCTCCATCTACTCCATATGAACCAGGGGATTTTATTTTTAGTAAAAGCTGTTATTGCTGCTGTAGAATCAGAATTGATTGTTACCTTATTCTTGAGTTCAGATACTGCCCATTCTAATGTATTTATGGTCCCCATAACTTTAGCAACAAAATTTATTGAAACACCAAGTCCTCCACTTTTTGCTGATAAGAATACCCCTTCACTATTTCTGGCAATAAAACCATAGCCTGCACTTCTAGGATTCCCTCTTGAAGCACCATCACAACAAAGTAGAGTATTGTCAGGATCAAGCAGTGAGAATGTACACTCAATGGCTTTGTAGTTTTTAACCTTCATGCATTTCATATTTAAGGACCTGTAAGTCATAAGAAGAGTTATACATACATCCCTTGAGTCTTGGTTCACAATCTTGTATCATTGAGAAAATTCTCTTCTGTGCAGATGTACTATTAGGAGTTATATTCTCAAAATAAACTTTGTTTCTAGTAAACCGTATGTCTACCATGATGTTGAAAGCATCTATATACCAGATTTCCTGTATTACTGGACTTTTCATCTTGCAAGCACTTATAATATCTTCAAAAGACTTGGGGTTTTTAAAGCCAAAGACCCCTCCAATCCATTTCCACATTATTTGGCCATAATCACAGTCCCAAAGGATATGGTGCATTGAGTCTTGATCTTTTTTTCACAAGTAACATCTGGAAGCAAGGTTAAAATCTTTTTTTTCACATTCTCATCTGCATTACAAGCATCTCTTGTTATCTTCCAAACATTTCCTGTTGTAGATGGGTGAACACAAGACTTCCATATTTTTTTATACCATCTCAGCTTAGGTTGTTTCTTTCTTATGATATTAATTTCACTTGAAACAAAAAATTCTCCATTTTGAGTTGCTGCCCAAATCATTTTGTCAGACTCCAAAGATAGAATAGGAAGATCTTCAATGGCTATGAAATCCGGAATTTCCTCAGGAATAACCCATGTATTATTCTGAATCAGGTTATCAACTCTCAGATGAATATGTTGTTGTATGTACTCATTTACTGGAAAAAGCTTGATAATACTTTTTTCAAGAATCCAAGCATCATTCCAGATGGAGATTTGTTTTCCATTCCCAACTATCCACCTGACATTATCATAAAAGTCTTGCAATATCCATTTAATTCCAGGCCATATTGAATATTTTCTATAATAAGTAATCCATTGTCCATTTAAGTCTTGATATTTAGTTAGAAAAAATAATGCCCAATCTTCATTAGAATTAAGAATTCTCCAAAGGAGTTTCATAAGAAGAGCTTTGTTCACATCTTCTAATTTTTTGATTCCCAGACCACCTTCCTCTAGAGGTACACAAACTTTATCCCAATCCAATGTAATAAATTTTCTATCTTCAGCATTCCCACTCCAAAGGAAATTTCTAATGATTTTTTCACAAGCATCAATTACTTTTTTGGGCCATTTATAGATGGACATATTATAAATGGGTATACTTGATAGCAATTTTTTTATCAAAGTAATTCTAGCTTGAAAGTTCAGAAACTTACCCACCCAATTAGCTAATCTCCTTTGAAGCATTTCCACAAAAGACCATAAATGGACAACTTTGATTTTTCCTGAGATCAACATTACACCCAAATATTTATCAGGGAATGATGACAGTGACATATTCATGAATTCAAAAATTTTTAGTTTCCTTAAATTTGTTGTCCCATCCATAAAACATTTGCTCTTTGCTGCACTCACAAGTTGGCCAGAAGCAGCTTGATATTCCAGTAAAAGTTTTTTCAGGTGACATAAAGTATTCTTGCATCCATTAAAATATAAAGATGTCATCAGCAAAGAATATATGTGAAGGATATATACCTCTCCTTATAACCATAGGTTGGATTTTACCTTCTTGAATATATTGAAAGATTTTCCTGCTTAAAGTGTCAGCTGCTAAAACATATAATATGGGAGAAAGTGGATCTCCTTGTTTAATTCCTCTACCCACACAAAAATAACCAATAGGTCCTCCATTTAGCATAATTGAAATTTTTGTTGTCTGAAGAAGTACTTTTATCCAATTGCAAATTTTCTCAGAAAAACCATATTGTATAAGAACTGAAATTAAGAAATCCCAACTTAGAGTATCATAAGCTTGAGATATATCAAGTTTAAGGCCTACATTACCTCCTCTTCTTTGACTACTCATTTCATTTACAAGTTCAGAAGCCAATAATATCTGTTCATGGATATTTGTTCCTTTGACAAAAGCACATTGTTGAGGGGAAATGAGCTCATGAAAAAAGTTGCTTATTCTTATAGTAATGATCTTAGTGATAATTTTGAAGCAGAAATTACTTAGGCCTATAGGTCTAAATTGATTTACCTTTTTAGCTCCTTTAATTTTGGGCAGACGAATAAGAAAATTTGAATTAAGACCATCAGGAATCACTTGGTTGAGCCAGCAAAATTGTATATCTGCAGTAAGATCTTCACTAATAATATCCCAAGCTATTCTGTAGAAAATTCCAGTAAAGCCATCTGGTCCAGGAGATCCATCTTGGTTTAGTTGGAAAACAACTTCTCAAACATCCTCCTTGGATGAGATTTTTTCTAATAAAGTATTATCTTCATAAGAAACTGCATTAGGAATTGCATCAAGAATGGAGTCAGAAATCTGAACTGGTTGATAAGAAAATAGTCTTGAAGTATTCACTCTTGCTTTCTGGCTTAGAAAAGTATGGTAATTTTGAGCTGCTATATCCCTTTCTCCTCTTGCTGTAATGTAATTGTTAAGAAGAACAATAATTAGAAAGATCTTCATCAGATAATATATTAGTTTCCTGCAACTTGTCCTCAACTTGTTTCAACTTAACATGAATATCACCAAAAACTTCCCAATTCCACTGTTTTAGAATTTTCTTCAATCTTTTTAACTTGTTCATAAAGACAAAAATAGGATTTCCAATCAATGTTTCACTCCAAGATTCAAAGACCATTTTCAGGAATTCAGGGTGAGTAGTCCACAATGTTTGAAATTTAAAATAAGAGTTTTTTGGTTTTGGGATGTCAACATTAGAACCAATAAGAAAGCTATGATCTGAAATTCCTCTTGAAGACACATGATATTTCCAGCCACCGTATTTGTTTAACCATTGCAATTTGTAGAATGCTCTATCAAGATTGCATAATATTCTTTTCCTTCCACATCTACCATTAGACCAGGAGAACTGTAATCCACTCTTTGGAGCTTGAAAAAGACCACAATTATTAATCCAGTCATTAAAATCATTAAGAGCAACTGAAAGAGGACTTCTACCTCCGTTTTTTTCATTAACAAACATGAAAGTGTTAAAATCACCAATAATCATCCATGGTTTGTTAAGATTATTAATAGTGTTTCAGACCATAATTCACTTCTATTAATGGTCAACACATCAACATGAATTCCAGTAACTAAAACTCCACCAATTTCTACTGTAATACACTATCTTGAAGAAAAAATCACCGTAGGGGTGGGGATTGAATTATTCCAGTATAACCAAATATTAGCTTTCCTGGTATCTCAAGTATTATGAATAATTTGATGTCCCATACCAGGAAGGTTAACTCTAAACTTAGAATTAGCATGAATTTTAGGTTCTGCAACCCATCCTAAAGAGGGATTATTTTGATTTACTATAGCTTTTAGTATATCTTTGGCCTTCCTCCTCTTAAGACCTCTGATATTCCAATAAATCACTTTCATTGAGAAGTGTTAGGGGAGGAGGGATTCCCTTTATTCCCAATTTTCTGAATGTTTTTACTTGCTTTCCTAGTTACTGGAGCAGCTTTTAAAGGTTTACTAGGAGGTTTTTTTATTTTCAGTTACAACCTTCTTAATTTGGACAGGGGAACTAGAAATATTATTCTCCTTCCTTAAGATACTAATAGGTTGAGAGATATGACTATTATGAAGCAGGTATGCAGTACTTACCTCCTTAATTTCACCATCTTCTGAGTTGGACTCATTTGCCTCTTCAATAGTAACAAAATCATCCATATTAGTTACAGTAACTAAGGCCAAGGAAGGTTGTGAAGAGACATCATCATATTGAATTTCCTTCAGTACTCTACTTGATTCACCTTTCTCAGAAGTATATTGCACATGACCATCAGTTTTTTCAGAAGAAATATTAGGAAAAACTTCTAATGAATTTAAGTCTTCCTCGAAACCCTCTTCAATAGATTCTAAAATCTGAAATCTTCCAGTAAGCATCATTTCCTGTGGATCAACAATATTGTCATTATTTGTTATATTAATAGAATCAATGATATGATCTGAAGTGTTAAAAGAATCATTCCCAGTATCAGGGAAGCAAATATCAAATCCAGTAACTTGTTTATTCTTAGGCCTCCATTGCCTCTTAATCTTATTAACTTTCTTTGGCCTTTGAAGGTGTTCTCTCTTTT
The DNA here is from genome assembly GCF_003573695.1 of Papaver somniferum. NCBI lineage: Eukaryota > Viridiplantae > Streptophyta > Magnoliopsida > Ranunculales > Papaveraceae > Papaver > Papaver somniferum. The sequence continues at coordinate 118,584,900 of NC_039367.1, forward strand.
GAGTTCTACACTCTGATCCAAAATGACCCATTGCATTACAATGACAACAGTACTTAGGTGGATGAGGTATCTGAACCACTAGCTTAAATTTCTTATATTTGGTATTAACCCAAATTTTGCTGGGAATGGAGTTACTTAAATCAATTTCCACTAAAACACAAGCATAAAAACCAGTTGATCTATTAAGAGTTGTTTCATCTACTCTTATAGGTTTACCCAAGGTTCTTCCCATTTCCCGGGAAACATAATCCATGCAAAAGATAAGGAAGTTTTTTGTTCTTCAGGATTAAAATTAGGTTCCCAAGCTGAAAAAGTGGGGGTCTAACAACACCACCCAATATTTCGCTTAGAAATCTGTATGGACTAACTCCGAAATACTTTGCTATAGAATCAACTAGACAGTGAGACTCACTCTAGATAAAAGTATCTCAAGGAGTTAATATCTCTCTCTTGATTTGATTTTTACTCAAGCTAAAAACAATAGCGAGTCTTTATCAAATACAAGGAATAACTTGGACGGTACCAAAGACCAATGTCCAAGTGTTAATTAATGAAATCGACAACCACAAGGTCAGATCTCCAATCGATTAAACTTTAACGCACAACCTGTATTATTTCAATCATAAAGATAAACAATATAATGCGGAAAATGAAATAACACAGACACCAGAAATTTTGTCAACAAGGAAACCGCAAATGCAAAAAAACCCCGGGACCTAGTCCAGATTGAATACACACTGTATTAAGCCGCTACAGACACTAGCCTACTCCAAGCTAACTTCGAAATAGACTATAGTTGAACCCCAATCAGTCTCCCACTAATTCAAGGTACAGTTGTACTCCTACGCCTCTGATCCCAGCAGGATACTGCGCACTTGATTCCTGTAATTGCAGGAAATCCTACACTACACCCCTCACAAGATTTCATTAACATTCAACTCATTTTTGGATTAACAATCTTAATTTTATTGATGAATCTTTGAACAATCTTACAAGAAAAGATAAAGGGATTAAGAACAAAAACCACTCTTGATTTTCTCTCTCCTAATTGTTTTTTATTCCTCTCTCTAAAAAGATCTCTCCCTTCCTTACAGCTGATCGGCTCTTTATATAGAGTTTTTCATAGTGGATGACAGCTAATCCATCCTTTATTTTCGGCTTTGTCTTGCGGCACTTTCGCGAGCTTACAAATGTTGATTTCGCAGGTCTTCTAATCTTCGCAAAATCGTCATACCTTTCTTAATTTGAAGATGACATTATCTGTTATGTCGTTTCTGAGATCATTTTGCGACGCTTTCGTAATATGTTGTTAATAGTTTCGCATTCATACTGTTGTTGCGAGATTCTGATCCTACATCTTGCCTTTTCTCATGTCTTCTCTGTGAAGGAGAGAATGATATGAGAAATGCCGCAACTACTCATCTTCTCACATTCTTCTATGATGAATCTTTTACACGTATCTTTCCTTCCGTTTATTTTTTGACACGTCTTTGCAACCGTTATTTCTTAACCATTCACGTCTTCTCTTCACATTAAATGTGGTTACCTTCTTGGGAAACTTTTTCTATATATATTCTTCTAATCCTTTTTTTTTTACTTTCTCTTCATCATCCCTGCAACTTCATTGTTCTTCTGCAAATTCCGCCATTGAAACTTTTTCTTCTTTCTTCTTCTTTCAATCTTTTTAATTTCTTCTTCATCACCATATTCTTCTTCATCACCATACTGTTCGTAACTGTCTTCCTTTTTAATTTTTACGAATTAATCTTCCTGCTGGTGTTTTCAATGGATTCATCGAGGTTAGTTTTCTTTTTTCTTTCTTATGGGTTTTGCTGAAATTGATCTTGCTTACTGCCTTATTTGATGTTGTTTATGTGATTCCCATACTGTTGTTATTTAACAAAAACGCCTCTAACACCAAATTTACGGTTCAGAACCCTAATATTACCAAATCGCATCATAAGGTTGTTGTAAACAAAAGAAAGTCTGCGGATCATAAGGTAGTAAGAAACATTATTCTTTTCTAATAACAATATTGTTGCCTCTGTTTCTTATCTGGATTGTGATTCGCAGGGTGATAAGGATGCCAACAAACCTCTCAAGAAATCTCGCCACCTCAAAACCGTTGAAACCTCTGTTACATTTCACTTACTTATCCCTTCAAAATCTCCTGCGACATCTTCGCAAGTTAAACCATTATCTCCAATTCGCGAAAAGGTTTCCTAAGATTTCATCCCTTCAACTGACCTTTCAATGATTGAAACCCCCCTTATTAATCCTTCTGTGAATGAAACTTCTTCTCCTCCTATTGATAATGTTTCCCAACCTTCTATCATTGCTAGTTCTCTACCTGAGCCTCTTCCTTTTTCGAAAGAAAATGTGGAAGGAATATATATTGCTTTCAAAGTTTTGGTTGAGGTCCTGGATGATGTTAAGAAGTCTCCCATTGATCCTGTCAAGTCTGGTGTTTGCGAAATTCTGAGTAAGTATTTTGGCTCTGACAGAGATGCTTCGCAAACAGCTTTGGAAAAAGAGGTTGAAACCTTGAATAAGAATCTCCAAATGATGACTTTAGAGTGTAATGCTCTTCGTCTCGAAAATCAAAAGCTCCAGAATGTTTCGATGGATCGCGACAATCTTCGCAAGAAGAATGATGAACTGAGAGGTATGATTTCCTTATTTGTGTCTTCAATTTGCCTTTCTAATGATTTTATCCTTTCCATATTTAATTGTCCTTGAAATCCCTTTTTCGCATGTTAAGCCTTAAACTAGAAACGAATAATGGAGAGATATCAATTTGAATCTGCTGTTGAAGAAGCCCGTGTTGATAAAGAGATTTTGACGGATCAATATAACCAATTAGATAACCTCTATTCATACTTTGTTGATCATATAAATAATCTTACCAATAAAAATACCCAATTAGTTCAGAGGAAAAATTTATTAAGTAATGAAATATCTCGCCTCTCTTATTATTTAACTAAAGATAATCTAGGGATGAAAACTTTATCAGATGAGAATAAAACTCTATCTCAAGAGAAGCGAACTTGTTTAAACAAGATGGCGATATCTTCGCAACAACTTAGCATCCTTCAGAAATTATGTGATGACCAAGAACAATCTCTTCGCTCTTTGAGAAATGAACTTAAAGAAGTAATAGAGTCATCTATCGCTGAAAGAGATACACTCATTCAAGGTAGAATAGCTTTAAGTGTAAAGGCGAACCAACTTAAAGAACAATATTCCGAATTAGAAGAATCTTATTCTTCACTTGCGAAGAAAAATGCCTTTCTTATTTCTAAAGAGAAAAATCTCCAGTCTCGACTTAATGGTTTAGTTGGAGATAAATTTGATGATGCGATGGACCGTTGGGAAAATAGTTGTCTGACCTTGATTCAACACCTTATTTCGCAAAAGGAAGGTAGTCATAACAGTTTGACTGCCTTAACTATCTTTTCTTTGTCATACCTTTTTGAGTTCTTCATCTTACTGAAATTTTGTATTCTACTTTTCGCAGAGTCTGAGAAAAATCTTCATTCCTCCATTTCTGTTTTGGAGGCTAAATATGCCAAAATTCGCAAAGAAAATGCACTACTCGTCTCTGTCCTTACTGGTTCTCGCGACCGAGCAGAAAGAATACTTGATTATCTTTCTTACTTTAAGGATATTCAAGATAGGAATCATCAGAGAGCACTTCTTCGTCAAGTTCATCTCCGGGCTGAAGTTCTTGTGAATGATATTTTATTGTCCACATCTCTTCCTCCTACATCAATCGAACCTCTGGAAGTAGATGATGATGAAATTCCTCGTCCTGCTGACAGTGATTATGATTATGAAAGTGGTGGAGAGAATAGTATTTTGGAAGATGAAGAAGAGATCCCTTCTAAGGAAGCAACTGCTGGTGCTAATCAAGATGGAAACGAAAAAAAAATCCCTTCTAAAGAAGTAATTGCTGGCAATAATCAAGATGGTGGCGAAAAAGAAGTCCCTCTCAAAGAAATTATTGTTGGTGAAGATCAGAATCGAAATGAAGAAAAGGCTGGCGATAATGAGAACATTGGCGAAGAGCGTCCATTGTCTCCTTCTACTGGAATTAATACTGAAGCATGAGCTTCTTATCTAGTTATATCTTCTTGAACTGTTTCATCTTTATTATTTCTTGCGAATAATATTCTTCAACCAACTTTGGAACTAATTTTCTCTTTTAGTATTTTGCTGGCGAGAAAGGTAATGCCTCTTGTTTACTGATTCCCATACTTGGCTCTCATTATCTTTCTTGCGAGAAATGATCTGTTATGAATACTTATAAATATTTTGTTTTATCATGTGGTCTTATTTTTCCTTCCTAATTAAAGGTCTTATTATGCCACCTCTTGTCATTGCGACAAAATCGCAGGACGTCCTTGCATTTTCATGCAAAAACCCATTGATCTTGCCTTTTTTTCTTTTGTATTATTGCCTCTTCAGGATTGTTGCGACAATATGACAGGCCTAAATATTCTTGCGAAAATAAAGCCCCATGACATTGTCGTCGTGCGACGAAATCGCAGGACGTCTTTGCACTTTCATGCGAAAACCCATTGATCTCGTCTTATCTCTCTCTTTTGTATTATTGCCTCTTCAGGATTGTCGCACAAATATGAAAAGCCTTAATACCATTGCGAGTAAAAAGCCTCATGACATTTACGTCTTAAGACACTTATCAGCTCCCTAATGGAGGGTGTCGCCCTTATCTTCCCCCTGGTTGCCCCTTCAAGGAGACGTACCTCTACCATACAAGGTTGGCTTCTCGCATCCGGTCTTAACAACAACCAGTTGTTTTAGCATCCTCTTATCCCTTTTTCCTATATGTCTTATGGTTACGAGACTGCACCCTAAGTGGGGTTTTCTTCGGGCCGAGTGCAGTATAAGCCAAAACTTGTCAAGAATGGCAAGGTACGCTCCAGATGCCCCTGGCACTCTTGACTCAACCGTGTACCTCGGCGCCTTGATCAGATTCTGCACTCCTTAGGAGAGTCCTTATTATCTCAGTCGCCCAACCGAAGTCATATGCTTAAGCTGAGAATCCAAGGTGCCTCTCCCGGATGGGATTTATTGACCCCAAATCTACATGACTCAGGTTCCAGGGGCGGTGTAACCTTTTCCCTGAGTCATGCAACAGGTACCCCTTTATATGACGTACTTTAGGTCTTACATTTTCCTCTTGCGAAATTTTATTCGCGAATTAGGGTGTACGCCATAAAGGTTCGCCCCTTTATTTTATGTCATTGTTATATGATTATCTCTGTGAAAGTTTCGCACATCATGATCTTGTTTTGATATGAATAATCTCGCAACTATTATTTCATTGAATGTTTATTCACAATCGTTTTGTTGCGTCATACATAACTTCTCAAAGCTTCTTATGGATAATATCTCTTTAAGTACAATCTGTTCCATGGTCTGTCAAGTCTATGACCAACATCTCTACATTCTGGATCCAGTAATTTATAAGCTCCTGTCCCAACTATCTCCTTAATGATGTAAGGTCCATCCCATTTTTTCGCTAACTTTCCACCATTTTCTCGCTGATATATTGGTGTCTCTCGCAGAACTAAATCTCCTGGTTGAAATTTGCGTACTTTGACACGTTTATTATATTCTCGGTCTAATCTTCGCTGATAATTCTACGTATGTTGTAAAGCTCTTTCTATTTTTTCTTCTAACTCATCAAGTTTGCTTAAGATCAAACCCGCACTAAGATTTTTCTCCCAAGCTTCTCTCTTTGTCGTCGGAATAACAACTTCTGTTGGTAACACCGCTTCAACTCCGTATGTTAAACAAAAAGGTGACATTCCAGTAGCTTCTCTCCTAGTTGTGTTATAATCCCATACTGCATTATGTACTTGTTCGCACCATGCTCTATGATGTCCTTCTAATTTCTTCTTTAATATATCTGCAATTGTTTTGTTTGTTGCCTCTGCCTGCCCATTAGCTTGTGGATACAGATGAGTAGACTTTCCACATTTTATTTTAAATGCATTAAGTAACATTTATATGTTCTGTCCTTCAAATTGTTTCCCATTATCAGATACCAACTGCGCGGGAATTCCGAATCTGCAAATGATATTTTCGAATATGAATGTAAAGATATCTTTGTCGCGAATATGCTGTACTGCCTTTACTTCTGTCCATTTTGTGAAATAATCTGTTGCGACTATTAAGTATCTTCTTTGTCCAGATCCTGGTAAAAATGGCCCCACAATATCTAAGCCCCACTTTCCAAAAGGCCATACACTGGTTGAAGATGACAATGGTGCTCCAGGTGCATGTATTTTCTTTCCGTGCCGCTGACAATCTTCGCAACGTCTTGATATTTGTTTTGCATCTTCGTGCATGTATGGCCAGTAATAGCCTTGCATTTTTGCTCTATGTGCCAAAGATCTTCCCCCCCTATGATTTCCAGCATCCCCACTATGTAACATTTTTAGCACCTTTTCTCCTTCTTCTCGTGTCAAACATCTGAGTGATGGTCCATTAAAGGATTTTCGGTACAGCAGCCCATCTCTTAATTCATAATTTGTTGCGCGGCTTTTTAACTTGTGTGCTTCCAATCTGTTTCTTGGTGTTTCTCCTTTCGCCAAATATGCATGAAGTTTTGTTCTCCAATCTGCGATATTGTTCGTTTGTTCTTCTTCTCCACCTTCTATCATCATTACATTCACTTCTTCTTCTTCTTTATTGATTGATGGTGACAAAAGTGTCTGTATTTTTATGCATCTCGCAGTTGGATTTGTCATCATGCTTGAGATGAAAGCAAAAGCGTCTGCGAGTCTGTTATCCTTCCTTGAAATGTGCCTCCATTTTATCTTTGGGATTTTCGCTGACAATTCTTCAACGAGCTTCTTGTATTTCTTCAAGGATGGTTCATTTGCAGTGTACTCTCCCTTTATTTGGCGAATAACTAGCTGCGAATCACTAGTGATCCTGGCATTTTCTAGTTTCATTTCTATTGCGAACTTTAAGGCATGTACCACGGCTTCATATTCTGTTTCGTTATTAGTGGAAGCGAATTCCAATCTGAATGAAAAAGCCATCTTCGCTCCTTCTGGAAAAATTAATACAATTCTAACCCCATTGCCTTCCCCGTTTGATGATCCATCTACCAATATCTCCCATCTATTTTGTTCTGTTAATAAGTCTTTTGGATCTCCATGTTCTTCTTCTATATCAATCATCTCCTCCACCGCTTCATCATCTTCTAAAGGAAATTTTGCTAAGAAATCCGCGACAACTTGTGATTTTGGTGAAGATAATATTTCATACTTGATTTCGAAATGTCCTACTTGTGCATTCCATCTCTCCACCCTACCTGATCTTTTTGAATTCTTCATCACTGATTCAATTGGTACTTTTGTTAGCACCCTTATTTTGTGTGCTTGAAAATATTTACGAAGCTTAAATGCGGCGTATACTAATGCTAAAATTAGCTTCTCAATTTTTGAATAATTCCTCTCTGCAGCGTTAAATGTTTTGCTGATGTAATAAATGGGCTTTTCCACTCCTGCGTCCGTTCGCAATAACACAACGCTTAAAGCATGTGATGTTGTCGCAAGATAGATCAATAATTCTTCTCCTGGTTCTGCTTTTTGTAAAATAGATGTATTCATAAGGTGTTCTTCGATCCCTTGAAAAGCTTTTTCACATTCATCAGTCCATTTGAATTTCGCACCCTTCTTGAGTATATTGAAAAAATGTTTACATTTTTCTGATGATCGCGAAATGAATCTTCCTAGCGATGCTAAAAGTCTGTTCAATTTTTGTATATCCTTTACTGTTGCTGGTGTTGGCATGTCACGAACTGCTTGTACCTTTTATGGATCAACTTGTATTCCTTCTTTTGTTACAATGTAGCCTAAAACTTTTCCCGATGCAACCCCAAAAATGCATTTTTCAGGGTTCAGTTTAATGTTATAATGCCGCATCTGTTCAAAAATCTCCCTCAAATCTTGTACATGATCTTTGGCTTCTTTACTTTTCACTAACATGTCATCCATGTACACCTCTAATGTTTTGTGTATCCATTTCGCGAACACCTTCTCTACCATTCTTTGATACGTTTCTCCTGCATTTCGCAAACCAAACGACATTTTTGTATAACAGTATAAACCTCTTGGAGCGAAAAAAGCAGTATGATTTTGATCTTTTTCAGCGAGAGGGATTTGGTTATAACCTTTGTACCCATCTAAAGAAGACACTCTATCATTTCCCGCTGCTGATTCAACCATTTGAGCAATATCCGGCAATGGAAAACTATCTTTAGGGCAAGCCTTGTTTAAGTCAGTGAAATCTATGCAAATTCTTATCCTTTTTTTTTTGGAACAACAACCATGTTTGCTATCCACTCTGGGTATTTAGCTTCTCTTATAATTCCTGCCTCAAGCATTTTCTGTAATTCTTCTTCTATTTGAGGATGGTAGGTCGTTGCGATTTTTCTTATTCTCTGTTTAAATGGTCTCACATTCTTGTTAATCTCCAACTTATGACATGCAATTGACGGATCTATTCCAGGTATCTCATCCATGTTCCCGCGAAAATATCTTTATATTCCCGCAAAAGATTGACAGTTCTTTCTTCCTCTTCTGCATCCATCTTGGTTCCAATCCTCAATATTAGGGGTTCTTCTATAGTCCCAACATTTACTTCTTTTGTTGGTTCTGCCGCAGTGTAACTGGCCTTGGGTTCTCCCATTGGTGTTGGCTCTTTTATCATCTTCGCAGGTCCATCTCCTTCCTCCGAAATTTGGATGGGTATTCCTTTACCTTCTTTTGCTCTTATCATGTACACTCTAAATTCTTCTTCTTTCTTTGCCTCCTTTGCTATTTTTCTGCGAAATTGTCGCTTTTTTTGCTCGTCCTTCATAATGCTTTACTTCAATTTGATAACATAATTTCATATTTTCAATATCTCCTCTAATCTCACCTACTCCATTTGGCATGGGGAACCTGATGCATTGATGCAACGTTGATGCTACAGCGATAATTGCGTGTATCCATGGCCTCCCCAACAGCATGTTATGGTGATTCCATATCCACTACGCATAGTGTCACTTGTGTTTCGATCTCTCCTAGTGGAATTCACACCACTATTTCTCCTTTAGGTTTTGTTGTGGATTTTCCAAAGACATGAACAAGATATGTTGAACAAGACATTTCTTCATCTTTGAATCCCACTCCTTTGAACTATCGATAGAATATTATATCCATTGAACTTCCTGTATCGACTAAAGTTCTGTTCAATATCCATTCTTCCGTTGATTTTGTTGTTGTCCCCTTTTCTTTTCGTGTAATAAGTACTGTAATAACCAATGGAGATGTGTGGCTCAAATTTTGTTTTGGTATTTCTGCTGCCATGAATGTGATTTTTTGTTTTTCCCAATCTTTCAAGGGTGATGTCTTTTCTACCGCCATAACCTTCCTTCCTTCAAAATCTCGTTTATGTATCCTTCCTTTGATGTTTTCATGGAATTTATTAACCATTGTTTTTGTTATCATATTACACTCCAATCTTTCGTCATCTTCATTGAATCTAATCATTTTTCTTTTAACTGGTTCACTGATTTGTTTAATCACTTTCTTGATTTGAACAATCTCAACAACAATCTTCAACTTTCAACCTTCAGTCCCTGTTTCTAGCGCCATTATATAGTTGCAGGAAATCCTATACTACACCCCTCACAAGATTTTGTTAACATTCAACTCATTTTTGGATTAACAATCTTAATTTTATTGATGAATCTTTGAACAATCTTACAAGAAAAGATAAAGGGATTAAGAACAACAACCACTCTTGATTTTCTCTCTCCTAATTGTTTTTTATTCCTCTCTCTAAAAAGATCTCTCCCTTCCTTACAGCTGATCGGCTCTTTATATAGAGTTTTTCATAGTGGATGACAGCTAATCCATCCTTTATTTTCGGATTTGTCTTGCGGCACTTTTGCGAGATTACAAATGTTGATTTCTCAAGTCTTCTAATCTTCGCAAAATCGTCATACCTTTTTTAAATTGAAGATGACATTATCTGTTATGTCGTTTCTGAGATCATTCTGCGACGCTTTAGCAATATGTTGTTAATAGTTTCGCATTCATACTGTTGTTGCGAGATTCTGATCCTACATATTTCCTATTCTCATGTCTTATATGCGAAGGACAGAATGATATGATAAATGCCGCAGCTACTCATCTTCTCACATTCTTTTATGATGAATCTTTTACACGTATCTTTCCTTCCGTTTATTTTTTGACACGTCTTTGCAACCGTTATTTCTTAACCGTTCACGTCTTCTCTTCACATTAAATGTGGTTACCTTCTTGGGAAACTTTTTCTATATATATTCTTCTAATCCTTTTTTTTTTTTACTTTCTCTTCATCATCCCTGCAACTTCATTGTTCTTCTGCAAATTCCGCCATTGCAACTTTTTCTTCTTTCTTCTTCTTTCAATCTTTTTAATTTCTTCTTCATCTCCATACTGTTACCTCTGTAGATCTTAACTGTTCGTAACTTTCTTCCTTTTTAATTTTTACAAATTAATCTTCCTGCTGGTGTTTTCCATGGATTCATCGAGGTTAGTTTTGGGGATATTAATTTCGAGGTTAGTTTTGGGAATATTAATTCATGCTCGATGATTTTTCAAAGATTCATCAATAAAATTAAGATTTTTAATCCAAAAATGAGTTGAATGTTAATGAAATCTTGTGAGGGGTGTAGTGTAGGATTTCATGCAACTATAATTCCCTTAGCTGATCTAACACACAACCAAGAATTGCTGCAACCCAAAATCGCAGACTTGATAATAAACAAATCTGTCTCACACTGAAAAGTCTATCAAAGGATAAATCTGTCTCCCACAGAAAAACCTTAGGTTTTTGTTCCGTCTTAAGATATGAAATCAAGGTGAACATGAACCAATTGATAATCCGGTCTTATATTCCCGAAGAACAACCTAGATTAATCAATCACCTCTCAACAGTCTTACTTGAATACACAAGAGGACGTCGAGGAATCACAAACAGTGAGACGAGGATGTTTGTGACTTCTGTATCTTTCCTATCAGAGAACTCTCACGATCTCAAGCCAATCAATAAGATTGTACTCGTACGATAGAATATGCAATATCAGATCACACAACTACGATAAAGGTAGTATCGGTCTGGCTTCACAATCCCAATGAAGTCTTTAAGTCGTTAACCTGGTTTTAGAGAAGAAAATCAAAGGTTATAGGAGAATCGACTCTAGAGAGCCCACTAGTATCACACAGACGTGTGGGGATTAGTTTTGCCCAATGCTAGATGTCTCATATATATAGTCTTCAAATCAGGGTTTTTCCTTAGTTACAAAGAAATCAATATTCACCGTTAGATGAAAACCTGATTTAGATTCAAGCTAATATTTCTCAACCGTTAGATCGAAAACTTAGCTTGTCACACACACTTGAGATATACGTTTACCGGGTTTGTGAAAACCGTTCCCAAACGTGTACGTGTATGTTGGTTCAACATAATAACCCAAAAGGTCAACCATATGAGCATTTCATATTAACCTTGTTCTTATTCACCATAACTAGTTCAATTGACTCAAATGAACTAGTTAGAGAGTTGTTAAATTGCTATGAGATCTTATGTAACTACACAAGACACAATTGAAACAAAGATGATTCGTTTCGATTGAATCGGCTCATGAACTTTATAGCCACGGTTTGCATACTGCATTTCTTAGTAATTTAAATTTCATGTTCAGAGCATATGTTTAGATCAATAACCTACTCAAGTACGCAAACAAGTTCGCGGACTTCAGACAACCGGCAGAGTTTTCCAAACTCAGCAGAAATTATCGGCAAGGAGACTTCCGCCAGTTCGCGGACTAGGTTCGGGACTAAACACACAAACGAGTTTTTGGAAAATCCCAGTAGAAATTCTCGACAAGATAACTTCCGTCAGTTCGTGGACTGAGTTCGCAAACTGAGTTCCCGGGCTTGGCAAAGCCAATTCCTCCGGTTTCTCTCAATCAACAAAGTTCGCAAACTTCGGATTAAGGAATAGGACTTATGCACATATGTGTTTCCACACAATGATTATATCCATCATTGGCTATATAGACCTAAACTCTCATTCCAACCATTGAAATATTATTAGAGGACATTATATAGTTGTTACACTATTTCTTGTCAAAGCGATTTTCAAAGTGATTAAAACATTATGACTTTCGTCATTAGGTGAAGATAAACCCGATCAAAGCGAAACGCTTTATCAACACATGATTTCGAGATATAGATAGGCGAGATATACTCGGATCAAAATATCAAATGTGTATGATCCAGTCTATATAGCATACGACTTTTGTCTCATAAGAAGTAGGAGACAGAAGAGATAGACTTTTGAGTGATAGATAAGTTCAAGTCTCCACATACCTTTTTGTTGATGAAGTTCCACGGTTCCTCGAGTAGATCTTCTTCGTTGTATGATGAATCGCCATGAAGTCCTTGAGCTCAACTATACTTTTCTATCCTAGTCTGAGACTTAGCTATGTAGACTAAAAATCAAGACTCATAGTTTTGATCACTAACATTGACAAACATGCTTGAGATAGTAACGCATGCGAGGTCACCGATCTATGCTCTAACAATCTCCCCCGTTGTCAATTTTAGTGAAAAACTATTAATACATATGGAATACAAAAAAGATAAACTTTAGTGGCTCCTATTCCATAGTCTAATCTTCAACGTTCTCTGAAATCTTCGTCCTTCCAAGTACTCCAATGATCCCAAAGGTTGTAAGTTTAGCATCACCGTTGTTGAAGATCCGTAGCTATAACAATGAGAGAAATCGAGATTCTCGATCATCATTATACAATGACATAGTATTATTATGTAACATCAAAGTCCAATTGCATCACGACTTTAACAATAATACTACGGTGATATGTATCACTCCCCCTTAGTCAATAGTCCATCTCACATGGAAACCACTCCCCCTTTCACAGTGATCCGAAAACCATATGTATATGTAGTAGAAATACACATTAATTCTCCTCCCTTTTGTCAATAAAATTGGCAAAGATATAAGAACGGGTTCCTAATGAAATTTCCGAGAAGAGACGTTTCATAGACTAAAAGAGAAAAATACATACCAACTTAATTTAGATGCAATCATAGAGACGAAGCAAAATGCATTCATCAAGGAGTTTTAAGATACAAGATAACCCCTATAAAATTCCACAGCCGCACACCCCACAAGATATTACCATTAAGCAAAAGTTCAGAAGAACTCTCCCCCATTTGATGTCATTCCCGAGAGAACAACAAGAGCGACCTTAATTTCGAAAGAAAATAAGGATTTTTAATTGGACACCAAAAACCATAGGAAAACGGTTTTCTATATCCAAAACTCAATCAAATTAATCACAAGTAAACCCATGATTAATTTAATTGGAATAGCAACTAAATCAAACGACAAAAGTGATCAATTTAATTGATTGTGCTCAACATAAGTAAACTTACGGAGCTACGACTAAGGTAATCATACGGAGATGACTAACTTAGTCGGTCACATACTCAACATAAGGAAAACCTTACGGAATATACGACTACGTCAACCAATAAAACATAGTTAGTATAGCCGTTCATATACTCAACACAAGAACTTGTGGAATATATGAAAACTCAACTAGACTAATTACAAGAGAACCCATAATTAATCTAATTGGAATACAAACAACCAAACTAATCACGAAGGTAATCAATTTAATTTTCAAAAGTTTTGCTCGACAAAAGAAGACTTTCGGAGCAAATAACTAAATAACCAACCAAGATGATAAATTTAGTTCATAATGCTCAACATATAGCATCTTATGGAACAACCAACAAAACCAATAAGAATAATCGACTTAGTTGTATCGTGCTCAACATAAGACACACAATGGAGCCTTCACGGTAATACAAAAAGAATGGATCAACGAAGATCAATACCGTGGAATACATACAAGGATCTATTCTATCTTTCCATCACTATATGCATACTGACATAATAGACTTTATCCTTGTCACACAAAAGATTTTATCCTATTTTCCATCAAATAAATGACTGCATAGGCATAACTTTTGTATTTGTCAAAAGTCCATTCGTCCTTTCATCAATACGAAACCAATTCATGAACGACATTACTTTTGACAACATATGAGACCTTCAAGTTCACGGACGCAAACAATACATATCCCATAAAAATATTGCAATATCACAAAATCATAAAGATTAATACTGCAATAACATCATCCTCCAAATATTTTTAGAATTTAAAACCAATAAACCTAAAAAAAAATAAACATAAGAAGATGAAAACAAAATAACTATGTGCAGTCACAATCTTCGCTATTGAAAACGCTAGTTATTCTTTCAACTACTCCAAAAAGAAGATATACTAGGCAAAAATTCCTTTAAGAAATTCTTTATCAATCCCGAACTACTTGTTATCGACAGCGATCGGGACATAAGCTTCACGGAGATAAGTGTCAATACCCACGAACTGTCTTGGCTGAAGAGGTCGAATTAGGGTCCTCTGAATTTCCAAGGATTTAGACACGAAAGTCTTTATTTCACAAATCTCCCTTCTTATTTCCTTTGACTCATCAAGAGCATCGGAAAACTTCTGAGAGTTAGAAGGAACATCCCTGGGTTTTCTTGTATTCCTTATTTTTCTTTTCAGGGACTTAGAAACATGAGACTTCTCTTTTTCCTTGATTGATGGATTAACAATCATGTTGACATCCTTTCCATCTAATGACATAGTGCTTTGAGAACAGTTATGAACAACTGGATTTATGTGATGGAATCGCTTAACTCAACAAGCAGTCTTATAAAGGATGTCAAAAGGGAAAAAGGAATGTAGGGTTCGAAACCTATTGATAGGTTCGCATACGCCCAACTCTAAAACCCTATAAAGAGTAGAATTGTCGATAATAACCCTTTCTTTTATTTGATAGACAAAAATAACAAATCTAAGAAAAGAAGGAAAAACTTTTTAGAAGCCTGGATCAGCACTCAATCTTGTCTCTTTTCGATCAGGCACATGAGACAAGATTTTCCTAACAACACAATCAAGTTGTGTTGCGATGAAAAACGATTTGTCCATCTTTTTCCTCATGAGAGGAATCCTCTGATCTCTGTATATCAAACTAATTTGACCATATTTTCTTTTCAAATGGTCTTATTCTATCTCTAGAAACCAACTTCTTAGACGAAGATAAGATCCTACATACCTCGGCGGTCTTCTGAGCAAGTTTCAGCTTTCTTGCTAATCGATCTGCTCTTCGTTGAAGTTTGCTCGCGTGCCTTATTTGGTGCTTTTATTTCTAACACCTTGATAGTTCATGTCCCTTCATCGAACAAAACGATCATGTCAATCTTGGATAATATTCAGGCATCTGAGATGTGCAA